>NC_056739.1:1091248428-1091380928 GCF_019279795.1 Protopterus annectens | reverse complement strand
CTACTCAAGTCAGAAGTTACAAACTTCATGACACCCATGCAAATGGGAACTGAAAGTTCGACTGCTGAGTTCTACACTAAGGCATTGTACGAGCACATCCACTCATGCATGAATCGTGCCATCTCAAATAGAACCAAGATGCTGTCTTCCAAAAAAAGAAAGCCAATCTGGTGGTCACCTGCCATAAACAAACTTTACAACAAAAGGAAGAAACTGTTGCAGAAAAGAGGAAAATCCCAGGATGCAAAAAGCTCTGTTACCAGCCTCAGTAAGAAGCTGAGATCCCTCATAAAATCCTCCAAAGCTAGTTACAAAAATAAAATTGCCAAAGAATCCAAAGACAACCACAAGGCATTCTATAACTATGTCAAGAATCTAAATGACAATGCTCAGATCTGCTCTGAGCTACAACAGAATGGCATTAAGTATACTGATCCCAAGGATATTGCCAGTATCCTGGCAGATCGATTCAGTGTCATCTTCATCCCCCTCTCACCCCCTAAATGGCCCATCTCAATACGGGAAGATTGTCAAATTCCGGTAATAACGGCCACACAGGTAAAAAATGCAGTCTACAAAGCTAAGAATACAGCATCCATGGGACCAGATGACATCCCGGGCTGTGTACTACATGAATTACAAAATGAACTGGCACCTCACCTAAGTGTCATGTTTAATCATACCCTCACTTCAGGCTTCATGCCCACTGAGTGGCACACAGCTACAGTTATCCCACTCCACAAGGGGGGATCCACCTTGGATCCTGGAAACTACCGCCACATCAGTCTGACGAGCCTGATCTACAAGGCCGTGGAATATATTATCATGGAACTTATAAACAAAGACATTGACAACTTTAAAACACTGGACCCCACCCAGTTTGGGTTCGTGAAGGGCCGATCTTGCCTCCTGAACCTGATTGACTTCTTTGAATCAGTCTCCAGAGCCGTGGACGAGGGTAAGGCAGTCCACACAGCCCATCTGGACCTCACCAAAGCCTTTGACACCATCCCCCATTCTGAAATCATAGATAAACTTACTAAGCTGGGCATTAATCTTTACGTCACTTGATGGGTTGTCAACTGGCTTACTGGCAGAACCCACACTGTAAAAGTAGCTGACTCCAAATCCAGCTCCAAACAAGTGACAAGTGGAGTACCTCAGGGTTCAGTCCTGGGACTTCTCTTGTTTGGCATCTACTTCTCTGAAGTACAGGCCAACACTAAGGGACTCTGGCTAACAATGTTCACAGATGACTGCAAACTGGGAGCCATTACTGAATCCCCAAATGATGTGGATACTCTACAAATGGGCCGTACAGAAACAGATGCTTGGTGCCAGAGCCATGGGCTCAAGCTCAATGCCAAGAAATGTATAGTTATCCCCTTTGGGAAAAAACATGTACCTGTGAATTACCACATAGGTGGCAGTACACTAAACATTGAAAGTGTGATAAGAGACTTAAGGACACAGGTGGACAGTGGTCTTACCTTCAATAACCACATCGCCACAACAGTCAGGAAATCCTTCTATGTGGCACACTTTATCACTAAGGGCTTTTCATCCAGAAAAAAGGAGGTCATTGTCCCACTGTATTCATCCCTCATTAGACCCATTATAGAATACAACGCCCCATTTGGTATGTACCTCTCAAGATATCTGCAACAACTGGAAAGGCCACAGAAATATCTAACTAAAAGAATCACAGGCCTA
Source organism: Protopterus annectens (assembly GCF_019279795.1). NCBI lineage: Eukaryota > Metazoa > Chordata > Ceratodontiformes > Protopteridae > Protopterus > Protopterus annectens. Next base: position 1,091,379,215 of record NC_056739.1, on the reverse strand, counting down.
AAGCAGATGCCCTATGCTGACCACCTTAAAAAACTCCAGCTATACTCTGTCGCACATCGTCTACTCCAAGGCGACCTCTGCTTAACATACAAGGCCATGTCAAACCCAGAGCTGTTGGACATGCTACACTTAAAGTAATCCCAATCCCTCAGAGCCACATGTTCCAGCGATCTAAACCTTGTCATCACAATAAAACATGCTGGAGGGCTAGGTTCCTGACCCAGAAACTCCACAGACTCTGGAATAGACTGCCCATACATGTCAAGCAGAGCACCTCTTTGGCCCCCTTAAAAAGGAACCTTGATGATTGGATGGGAGAAAGGAAATTCACCCCGGGTCTCACGTCAGTCACCTTGCTAGGCAGGAGTCCAGGGAAGTAAATAGTGTGGGAAGAAATAGCCAGGGAATTGTTATGGCTAGGCTTGTATAGGCCCTGGGGCCGATAGCTTAGTACCAACCTATGAACCTATGAACAGGACAGTGACTTATCTTGACTGAGTAAGCAGACTTTTTTACTTACAAACTTAGTCTGTTAACAGATTTAAGTAAAACATATTACAAATAAGGAAACAAGCATGACTTGATTAGAAATACACTGTGAAAGGCTGGCTTGCTTGTAGTTGCAGGGCATGTACTACCAATACAAATAACTTTTGCCTGGTAGCAAGTGGGTTGTTAGTAGATGTTGTTCTCTAGCAAACCAAGAGCAGGGAGAAAGCATTCTTTATTGCTGTATGTTTTGTTAATTATTTAGATGCATGGTGTAGTTACACTGAATTATTGCATTTATTTTTGGTTCCCACTCCATGCCCTGTAGCTGTCCATCAGCCACTTAGAATGTCTCCATAGGACTTATAACGTATCCTCAGAAATATCCTCTAAAATTGGTACTCCATAGGCTTCACAGTTATGAAAGGGGAGTGAGATATACATCTTAGCTGCAGTACAAGATCCTAGGTTGGGACCACTCAGTCATCGGAGGGTTGGAAAGGAAAATAGGACACAAAGTAGACAGCTGGAATTATTATATATACTGTCATGCACATTAAGGCTTTTCCTCAAACCTTAACTCCCTCCCCTATGTGCTGAAAGCATATTTAGGCTTGGTAGGTAATAGGGAGTTGCCTTAAACATGTGCTCCTCCCTGGGCTCCTGGGATGGTCACACTTGCTATGGCATCACCCGCCCCCAGCCCTGCATCCTCTTTCTGATCCCCAGCCTACACCACAGCTCATTAGAAAAAGCAACCAGCACATTCCCTTCTTCATATTGTGTATTTCCATCCTCCCTGCTTATGCTGCCAGGTGCTAGAGCCAATAATGAAACTCAGGCCACCTGGGTCATATTTAAGACTTTATATCTTTACACTACTGCTTCATTATCACATTTAATTAAGGAATTGGTCTTTCAGCAAACAGTTAATATTCTGCCTTGATTGCAGAAGATGGAGAATGGACAATTATCAAAACTGGTGTGCTTGGGGTAAGCAAGCTTCCTGCGCTGCCTGGGTAGGAGCTGTGCCCATGACCCCACCTAGTACTTAATATAGTCACTTTTAAAGTTTAGTTTACATTACTTGCAGATATGGAAAATGACTTGCTTTTTGAAAAAAAAAAAGTGTTTGACTTTCTTCTTTTCTCAGTGAGTTCAGAAAAAAGCACCAGTTTCAAAACAAAGTCTTCAAATGTATTTCCTCTCATTGTTTGCATTTGGGAGAAGCCACAATTTCTTCAGTGACTGTCATAGAAAGTAAAGTGCTCATTTCAATGTAAACAAATCTTATTTCTGTCTGGTATTTGATATTGCTGTATTTGTTATGAAATAGGGACTGATGTGCCTTACTTTTGTTTGTTACAGCTCACTGGACCTTATCAGAGGATTGATGTTTGTTTTTGCTTGATAGTGCCTACTTAACCTAAAGGCTCACTTTTAGAGGAAGCTTAGAGATCAAGATTTGATATAATTACACTAAATACACTAATTTTTATTATAAAATATTAAAACATAAATGTTTTTTATAATTCTAGTATTCATAGACTGTAGCTTGCAGTAAATTCATAATGCATTATATTACATGTGCTAAATCATAAAAGATGCGCAGATGTAGCTACATTCAGCCTTAATTTAACTGGTGATCAGAAGTACACAGGTTTTATATGCATATAATTATCATACCATATGTGAAAGTGCATGGAATATGCATGCTAACATACCATGCATATTCAAGATTACAAATTTCACAAAGAATTTCTAGTACCATTCATCCTTTTTTCCATTTCAGGAACTGTTAATTAGCTAATTTCATACTAAATCTTCTGTTGCGCTAACTTGCTATTATTAGCACTTGCCAAACCCCACTCAAGGCACAAGAGGTTCTAACAGTAATGAATCAAACACCTTCAGTCTGAATTTCAACTTGGGCCCCTTTGTCATTGTTTCAAAGTGTTTAGGGTTTTATATCAATGTCTGCCAGTGGCATTTCTGTTTCTTGTCTTTCTTTTCTGATCCATCGTTTCTATATGATATTTGCATCCCCCCTTTACTATGTCATTATTTATTTTACCACTTGTATTCCTTGTTTATTCACCCCATGAGAACATTTCACAAACACACTTCACTTATAAGCAATACTGAGGTGAACTTTTTCAGTAAGAGATAATACCAACATTCCCTTCCTGTTGCATTTCTTTAATCTGTAAACCTGTACTAGAAACACAAAGTTATTATTATACTAAACTGAAATGGTTTTCTCTAGCTATAGCACTGTCTGGTTTGACATTAACCAGCACATCCTGCAAAACTCAACATATTGTTTCCTCATGTAATTTTTGTATTAATTGTTTCATCTGATATCTGCAAATGTGGTGCATGTCTTAGAATTGAATATTTTCATACTGAGTGATTAATAGTGTTGACTGTTTGAATAATGTTCTTGTTGCAAAAGTGTACCTTAATTCCAGGCAATTTCGTTGTGTTTTCACAGCAGTTGTGCTGTGACAAAACTTTGCAGTTCTATATTGACACAACCAAAAACAAGGAGTAAAGTGCCTCAAAAAACAAAAAAGTATGAAGCACCACCAACGAAAAAATATAAAAGGGCACTAGGGGCCACCGATACCTGGGGATATAAATACTGAAAAAACAGTTGTATATTGACTTATTTTTTAGACTTAAACAGTGGCAATAAAAATAAATGTATAAAGACAGCACAGACATAAGACAGAGAGAGAGAGAGAGACTTCTTATTTTCTTGTGAAACAGCATGGTAGATTTTTTAAGCTCTCACTGTTATGTCCAAATTCTGCCTCTATGACCGACAGTCCCACAGATTACTTCTAACCTGAGATCCCATGATGAATGGTTGTTAAAATGACATTTATGAGTTTCAGGTATGTAGAGGTGGCTAGCATTTTAACCCTATTTTCACCTCACCTTTTTTTTCATCCGGACATCCTTTGTGGTGTAAGTTATTTTCATTTTTACTGGCATTGAATTTACAATGACTTCCTGTATAATGCATTTGTCTATGATATCAATGTATGTGAAAATGTAAATTAGTTTTGTTTCCACATTGCTGGACAATAATTTCACTTGCATTTTTGGTGACACTAGCACTTCCTGTCGTATTTTTATTTATTGTTTTTCACCTTTGTAAGGTTTTCACTCATGACCTCCTGTTATACTGTTGCTGGCTTACATGCTGCTAGATATGAGTTTTTTCATCTGAATGACACTGAATATTGTCAGCTCAATGAAGTTTCTGCTCGTGTTGCTGCTCTCTCTGTATAAGATTATTTTCTTTTTTCTCACGTATATCATGTTTGTCATGTTACCCATTGTGGCATCCTCTGGAGAAAGAGTGAGGCAACAGCTTTAAATGGACTTCTGCTGTTTCCCCTAAGTACAGTGACTTTAGTAAGTGATAAAGTAAGATGGATTTGGGGTATATCAGATCCTTCTTTTATATATTTCATCTTTTTATTCATTTGGTCACAAACTTTACAGCTTCAAGTACATGTTTTACAGGTTTATGTATATTCCCGCTTTGAGTTTAAGCTATGATGGCCAGGGAATTTGTGAATTAGGGGTATGGAGTTGGGGTACATGAGATCCTGTTTTTATATATGTCTTTTTTTATTCCTTTGGTCACAAACTTTACAGCTTCAAGTACATGCTTTACAAGTTTGTGTGTATTCCTGCTCCCTCTTTTGAGCTAAGATGGCCAGAGAATTTGTGAATTAGGAATGTGTAGTATTTATTTTTATTTTGCCATTCATTAAATGGGTTTGTAGGCTGATCTATAGACCTTTTTCAGTCACAAGCCAAGCCACAGATAGCAATAGAAATAGAACAATATAAAATACTTATGACCAAGGGAGCCCGCAGGATTTTTTGCAGGGGGGTGCAAATCCAGAGCCCCACCCACATAGCTCACCCCGCCCCTGCCATAACACAGCCCACCCACCCCAAGCCCCGCCCACAGCCATTCCAGTGTCCCATTACTTGGCTATTTCTCCCCATTTACTGTAGACACTGTTCAAATCTGTGTGCATACTGTTTTATGCTTTAGTTCTACAATGATTACAGGCAGTTGGATTTAATTTACAACTTTTATTTCAGACATTATAGCCCAAACACTGAGACATTTACTAAACCTAAACAAAGCAATAGTCTTACAATGAAAACAGACTTGGCATTAAAGCTTCTCTACTTTTGAAACTCACATTCAATGAAACAGCATTGAAACCCACATTCAAAGAAAATGCATCTGGCCAGTGGCAGGTTATTTACCTTTGAACTGTTTTCAAGGAATAGGCTCCTTGCACCGTTAGGGCCATGCAAAAGTTATTTGATTTACCTGATTGTATTAATTATAATATATAATTGAATTATATCCCTTGTATTATACAGCAACACTTGTTTGAGTGTCGCTGCCAAACTAAAAGTAATCTGAATAATTCCACATTAAAGATATCTGAAACTAATGAAGATGTTGTTGCTAGAAAACTGTATATTTCAGTGTTTCATCTACAAATTCAGTGCCTGCTGCCGTCAAAGAATAAATTGCCTATGTTAAATTAAAAAAATGGTAAGCTGGTATATTGCAATAGAAAATGGATGACAAGCTGAAACAGGTTCATAGTTATTAGGCATCTCATGCAAAGGAGGACATCCTGAGGACTGCAGCATACAAATTTATATGCTGTAGGAATAGAACCTCAAGTCTTTACATTAAGATGCAAGTATTCTACTTGTGGTGCTACTAACATAGCTTTAAAACTTTATACCACAATAGAGATACCATTTGTTAAACAAAACAGTTGCACATTGTAAATAGACTTGGCATGAGCAGCAGTGAACTTAGCTTCCCTTAAAACTCACAGTTCCTTGAAAATGCACTTGAAAATAAATTCCACCTGCTAACTCTAACTTGGGCATTTCACTTTCTCTCTCTTACAAACATACCACACCCCTCAAGGCCTCACCCTTAGTGCAAGAAATCTTGACAAAGCCTAAAATAAATAGGGACAGATTATAAATATGGCTCTCAGAAACTTAAAAAATTGCAAGAGTAACAGGATTTGTGTTAGTATGCATTTTTCTAAATGACATGACATCTAAAACTGAAATGTCTCATTATTTAGCAACTTCAATCATTTTTAAGAGGAATATGGGGCAAAAATCTGGACAGCTGAGGGGGTATGCTACCTCCCTCTTATACACACACCAAATAATTCTGGTCAGACTTGAATTAGTTCTGGGAAGGTTGCACTGAACGGCACCGTGCTTGATCTGAAGTGGGTGAAATCCTGGTAGCTAGTGATTGCAGCTCAACAATGTGGAGCATTAAAGCATTTTTAGCAGAGCATTGTTTCATCACTACCTATTGTGTTTGCACATAAGCTGTAAACATTTGCATTTTTTTGATTACTACAGAGTACATTTACCCACCAGAGCTATTGTGTTTTGACTTCAGTGTGGAGCTAGTTGTTGCAGGGCTTGGCTTTTAAGTAAGGTAGCAATGCTTATTTACCATATACCATTAAAGCCACCCAACTACAAGTGTACTAACACACAGACACTGCTATAAGACACTGGTCTCTAATAAAATGTAATGAGCTTCTGAAAATACTGTAATCCTGTCCTTTTATTACAAATACTGTCATATGCATTTCAATACCCAAGGCTTATACATTGTCTAGCTATGTAAATATTCTCTGCATGGCAACAATGAAAAGGCTTTCAATGCTGGTAATTCTTTAACAATATGCTTACTAAAGCTTACTTGCATCTTACAATGTCTGACAAGCTTACTTGCATCTTACAATCTCCGACACGCTTACCTGATGTTCATTAAACCATGGCTACTTAAACAGAACAGGGCACTGTGACAGCATGCAGTTCCTGAATAATAAGAAGCATAAATCAACAGTATAAAATCTGATAGAAAACCAGAACATTTTGCAAAATCAAGGACAGATGAAAAGCCACAGTGATCTACCTTGGATGGGGGAATACCCTGCACACTTACACTGCATAACTGCTCCTTGCCTTCCTTGGACACATTCCGAGCCACTACAATGGGGGCTGGGGTGCAATAAGTATGTCATAATTTGAAATGTCTCTGGCTGACAGTGATGGCTCTGACACTCCTACCTCTCAACTTCAGAGCAAGAAATCTGGACAAAGCCATACATAGAAGTGGGACACAGGCCCAAAAATAAGGCCAATTTTTAAATATTGCTCTTATTAACTTAAATAGAACAGGTAGATCTTGCATTAGTACAAATTTTCTGAAGGGTATAAAATCTGAAACTCAAATGTCTGCCATTATTTTCTAACTTCAATCTTTAATGACTTGCCACTAATTTGCCAGAAAACCACAATTTTATGAAAACAGACCAAAATGTGATGCAAAAATACCTGTCAAAAAAGGGACACCTTTTTAATATTAACAGTTAACTTGAAGCAGCTAACAAAATAAGAGCATCCACATGCATTTCTGAAATAAAGGTAATCTATAACTGATCATTACAGTTATAATTGTAAACCCTCCACATTTTCTTCCAAAATTGCAAATTTGGAGGAGGGATTATTAGGGAAGAGCAACATTTTGAGCCAGAATTGGGGACAATTGAGATGTTTGGATATTCCTAATCTACAAAGTGATTTGCTCTCAACCTCTTAATGCAGGAAATCTGAACAAGGGCAAATATATTGGGGAACATACAAACACTACTAAAAATTGCTCTTGTATAAACTTAAAGACAGTCTTGCATTAGCATGCATTTTTCTGAAGGTTATGACATCTGAAACTCAATGTCTGTCATTTAATGGCTTCATTCCTAAATGATTTGCTAGAAAACCACAAATTTTATGAGGAACAAACCAAAAATAAGCAGCAAATATCTATTCATTCTGCAAAGATATGGACAACTGAGAGGTATAGTTCAACTGGGGCTGTGAGTTTGCTATCTCCCCTCACAAAATCATGGTCAAATGGAGCCCCCCCCCTGCAGCCATTCCAATGTCCCATTCCTTGGTTATTTTGCCCCATTTACCATAAACACCAATGTGCATACTGCTTTAGTTCTGCGATGATTTAGGATTTCATTTGAAAGTTTTACTTTGCATTTTACAGCACAAACCCTAATACACATCTGTTAAAGCAATGCAGTCTCACAATGAAAATAGACTAACATTAAAACTTCTCTGCCCTTGAAACTCATGCATTGAAACAGCACTGAAACCCACTTTCAGAGAAAATACATTTTACCAATGGCAAATATTAACTCTGGGCTGTCTTCAAAATCATAGGCCCCTCGAACATAACATACACATGCTGTTTGATACACCTTCCTGACTGTATTACATTATATTCCTTGTACAATACAGTACAGTTGTTAAAGGGCATTTTAAAATTTATTGTTTTGAAAATTTTTCCAGTAAACAATCAAACACCAAGCATCCACCAATGACAAAACTGCCCAATTCAGGACATTTCCATCATAAAAGTCTACTCAAGTCCACCAGTATCAGTAAAAAAATATACACAATCTCTGTAGTAAAATCCACATTGAAGAAATTTGTAACTAATAAAGAGGTTGCTGCTAGCAAACACTTTATATGTCATTGTTTAATCTACAAATAAACTGCCTGTTACCCTTGAAGAATAAATTGCCTTTGTTGCATGCAATAAAAAAAATGAAAAGCTAGTAATACCGCAATAGAGAATGGATAGCAAACTGTTAACAGGTTCATAGTTACTAGGCATCTTTGCCAAAAGGACTGCAGCATCCACCCCCTTTACAACACAATACAGCATCAGCAATGCATTTACCTACTGTGGGAGTAGAACCCACAGCCTTCAGCATCTAAAGCAAGTACACTATCTGTTGTGCTATTAACAATGCAAGCAGACTAAACATAAGCAGCACTAAACTTTTGCTCCCCTGCAGCTCTCAGCTCCTTGTAAAATCTACTCGACACTCAGCTGTATCTCTGAACTTTGCAGCACAAGAAATCTGGAAAAATTTATTGGGGGACAAAAGGCCAAAAACCAGGGACACATTTTAAACATTGCTTGTATAATGTTTGAAAGTTGCTAGAATAAAATGCTGCGTTACCACCATACATTTCACTGCCACATCTTGAACCCAGGGGACCCCGTGCAAAACAGTCAAAGCAACATACCACTATGCCAAATCAGCTGTTTTGTGAAAGAGGAAGACTGAAACTTTACCATTTAGTGAATTCAGTTCTCACCATAGCACAGCTGTCAACCTCTTGGCACAAAAGATCTGAAAAAAGCCAATAATGGGTGACTACAACCACCAAACATTCAGTGAATTCAGTTCTCACCATAGTTCTCAACCTCTTAGCAAATAACACCCGGACAAAGCCAGTAATGAGAGAATATAGCCCCCAAACATATTCACTGAAATCAGTTCTTACCATAGCTCTCAACATTAGCAAAAAACCTGGATGAAGCCAATAAATACCTGAACAAAGCCAATACTGGGTGAATACAGCCCCCAAACATATTCAGTGAATTCAGTTCTTACAATAACTCTCAACCCTAGCACAAAACCTGGATGAAGCCAATAATGGGGGGGAATACAGTCCCAGACACTACCTGAACAAAGCCAATACTGGGTGAATACAGCCTTCAAACATACTCAGTGAATTCAGTTCTTAACATAACTCTCAACCCTAGCACAAAACCTGGATGAAGCCAATAATGGGGGGAATACAGTCCCAAACACAGGAATACATTTCAAATATCCATCTTGTACACTTAGAAAATTGCTAGAATAAAAGCTTTTGTCTTTTGTTACCATGCACTTTCTGAAGAATATGAAGTCTGATATTGAAATGTCTCCATTTTTTTAACATTTGTTAACCAGGAAAGTCTGACTTTGAAAAAAAAGCAAATTGTTAGCAGAGGCCCAGGGAGAAACACTCCAGACAGCCAATAATAAAACCAGAGAACATGTAGCTGTCATTATCAGGCAACAAGGACATAAAATGCAGAAACCACAGATTTTATGAGGAACAGAAAAAGTATGAGTGAAAATCCTGCAACATTTTTACAAATGGTGGTGGGTAGGGAATTCAGGCTCTTGCCACTTGGGCCCAAGGTACAGGGTTCAAGCCTTATTCTCTACCCACCACCATGTACACCTGGGGCATTTTACACACACACACACACATCTGTGTTCCATGTACTTTTGCCCCCTGACTATTACAATGAGGGTACTCTATTTACATTTCAGACTGCTAATTATGATTTGTTTGTAAAAACTGGATTTCACCTGTAGGTGTTTTGTTATATGTAGAAGTGGTGAATAAAACACTGATAACATTTGTCGTGGTTGTAAAATCTTCACATCTCAGAAGATGAATAGTAATCGAGTCCCCACAGCTATGCAACTTTCGGGTTTCAAGTTCATAGCCATCTCTGGCTACAAGTACAACAGCAAATGGCCATCTTTGAAATTTTGGATACTGAATCGGAATAGAACACCGTGCAACTTATTTCAAACTGTAAATGTTTTACCTTTGCAAAATGGTGTACCTGCACTATTTGCTTTACCATTCCTTTGATAAATTCCAAAACGTGAATAACAAAGTTTGAAGTTCTTTCTCTACAAAATAATGTACGTTTTCAGACTTATGAGGAGTCACGTTTGTGGAATGCCGTCGTTCAAAACAACGGGCAGTTAATCAGTGTGGCTTACCTGAGCTTTAATGAAAATAATGTTGTTCGCCTGAAGTACCATTCAGTATCTGTTTCATTTTGACAACAAAGCAGTCGTGGCAGCTCAGCATAAATTATATGGTTTTAATCTTCACAAGCCCTTCCCCCGAAATGTTAATAACCCAAAACCTGAAACAATTCTAAACGACAGCTGGAGTAGAAGACAGTTCCACACACACACACACACACACACACACACACACACCTGAAAGTGTCCCATCGTCCGTCTACTCCCGTTCCAGGTCCCATCTTCCGATCCTGCTACTTGCTATTCCGGTCCCATCTTCCGATCCCGCTATTCCCCATCTTCTGTTCCTTCCGAATCAGCAGTCTGAGTTCCGCTCACAAACTTCTAAGCGAGTGATGATGTCAGCATGCGACTGGACTGTTAGCACAGACTTCTTAAAGAGGAGCACATAAAAAAAACTTTTGAAATTATCTAGTCAGCCGATTCAGGGGGTGCAAGTGCACCCCTTGCTTATGACACTGAGATTGTAAGGTATAGTCAGTTATCAAAAAAATGGAAAAATTGTTAGCCACTCATACAGGCATATTTATAAAGAGGCATAAATGCAGTTGAAAACTATACAGGACTTGCACTATAAAACAGAAGGATTTATAAGGAGGAGGGAGCAATTATACTCATACTATGCTGTACAAATATAGTGTAACAGAAGTAGTAGGAGAGGTTAGTATGATTTCTTAGTTAAGTATACAGAGTTAACTTATATTTTTTATTCTCAGTGATGTTTGGAGAACTTACATATTAGTACATACAACAGCATACTAGTAACCCCATTGTTACATTCAGACACAGCTTACATTTGAGAATATTCTTTAGCTACCATCCCTGCTGCAACAATGTAAGTAATGATCATTCATTAAGTGTGCATGATGTGCCAATATGGGTGTGACGATAAGCGGTACTGCCAGCTATGCCAAGAGAAGTACGACAGTGGATGTGTAACATATGCCAGCACAGTTAGCTGGAATTTTGTAAAGAATTATATGTCATTTGTATATTAAACTGATTTGTACAGATGCTTATGTTGAAAAATGTATTTGTAAAGCTGCTTGTGTAAAATATATCAACAGTGTGCCCTGCTGGAAAGAAATGAAATTTATTTATTGAACATTTGTTAACTGGGAAAGTCCGACTAGGACAGAGCCTATTGTCAGCAGAGGCCCAGGGAGAAATGCTCCAGACGCATGTCTTTGGATTGTGGGAGGAAACTGGAGTACCTAGAGGAAACTCACGCGAACTCAGGGAGAACATGCAAACTCCACACAGAAGGCACCCCAGTCAAAAAATGAACTGGAGAAGCTCTTGCTGAGAGACAACAATGTTAACCACTGCATCACTGCGCCACCCATAATGCATTATTGTAACTGAATTAAATGTATATGTTTTAACAGAGGATAATGGAAGAGAAGAGGTTAATCTCAGTCCAGCCAACTTTAAAATATATCTGAAATGGGGTTAAGCCATAAAGATGGTATCGCACAGTTTTGAATGGAGCCAGAGACACAATGTCTGTGCTAGAGAATAGTTTGTAGTTCCTATAAAGGACAACATGTTCTTGAACTGTTTCTTACAAATGTAACATGTAGGTGCACTATTCCACTGGTATAGCCTTCCTTAGACAAGTCTGAGTACAAACTAGTAACTTTCTCTTTCAAAATCCTTAAACTAGCAGATGAAAATATAGCAGTATTTAAAGGCTTCAGATGTACAGACTTTCTACAGTTCTATGATGAAGTCTCAAATATCCAAAGAAAGTCATAGACAAATCCGTGATCTAAACCTATCCTGAATTATGGTCACTTTTGTTCTGAAACATTCTAAAGCAGAGGTGAGATCAGACATAGCATACAAGGTAGTCCAATCTATAGCACTGAGTAGGGCGTTGAGATGTGATAGTTATTTAATTATCTGAAGAGGTTTTTCAAATGCTCTTAATGACCAAATGGATTTAATGGGTGAGAGGTTACTCATAGCATTGGGGAATATTTCAGTGTGAAGGCACTTATTTTGTATGTTGGTTATTACTGGGCCAAGTGTAAATGAACAAATGGATTTAATGGATGAGTAGTCACTCAAAGCACTGGGAAGTATTTCAGTATGAAGGCACTTATTTTGCATGTTAGTTATTATTAGCCCAAGTGTGGAGCTCAAGGCAGTTCTTGTAATGGTTCAAATAGGTACCCGCATTATGTGGGCCAGGTTAAATTGCTGCAATATTTTGTGCAGAGGTTGAGAGTCTTTCTCAATCACACTGATATTAAAATCACCAAAAATAACTGTGTTGTTGTGTATGTCGTTAGAGAACATATGTTGTAGAGCTTTATATAAAATGGAGACACAGGAGGGTGATGGGATGTAAACTGTGGCAATCCAGATGTGACTGCACCCACCTAATGTGATGTGAGAAAGTACACTTACTTCTGTGAGAGTAACCCCCAAGACTGTCCTGCTCTCTTGTAACTAGAACTCCTACTGGATCTCTTGTCTCCGCCAAGGATTCTATAGCAGTGATGAGCACTCAGACATGAATCCTGCCCTTCTACCCCTTCTGAGAAACAAGCTTGCAAAGCTCCATCACTTCCTTCTTCTCATCATGCTGGCTCCAGCAGGCTCCCAAGACAGTATGCTACCTTGGGTCACCTAAGTCATACTCAGGGCTTTATCCTTCTATGCCAGTGGAGTCAGCTGAAATCTACATTTTATCAATTCTGCTTTGATAGAAGAAATGTTTTTTGAAAATGTATCACTAAAACAAAAAATAATTATCAAATAATAATGTTTTAATAAGAATATTGTATTTGTTTGCATTACTTGAACTGTACTACAAAACTATAGTATTGGTGCACATGGTTTCCTGCAGTGTACTGGGGCACCTTCTGTATGGAGTCTGCATGTCCTCCTCATGGTCAGGTGATATTTAAAGACATGTAGGTATGTGCGTGGTTGAATGGGTGTGCCTTCTTTGAAGGTTGAACATCGGGCTGGCAACTCGGCACCGTAAAAATCCACTGCCAATCATTAGCGGACTGGAGTTCTGCTGTGGTGAACCCTAACTGGGAAAAGCCGAAAGACATTACTTACTAGCTAATTTAATAAAGAAAACACATTCATTATAGAACAAAAACATTACAAAATCTTAATAATCAATGTTTGTCCAAACCAGTAAAACTGCTGTTCTGCTAAATTATCTGTGGTAGTTATTACATCACAGCTCCAGGAATCAGATTTCAGTCCTAACTTCCAGTTACAGTTCGTGTGCCATTGCATACTCCCCTTGTGGCCTCATTAGCTACTATAAATATTTTACATTTTTACCACTTCCCAAAAACATGCTTCTTGATTGGTTAGTCTAAATAGACCATGCATATTGCGTTTGCATCTGCTTTTGAGATCTATGCATTGGTTAAAAAGACCAGAATGACTTCTCTTACCTGGTTAAAAAAAAAAGAATACATAAATAAAAATGTTTACATTGTCCATCAGTGTACATATGCCTTATTCAGTGATTGGCTGCAAGTTGTTATAGTTTTCTATACAGTGCTATAAATCTTAGTTTTCGATCGGCTTATATTGGATTTACTGATAACGTTTCATGTGTATGAGAATTACAGATGATGTGGATAAGGCTCCTGCCTCATAGCTTTGAAATAATACCGTCATGCATTTATTATAGTGAGCATAAAATAGGAAGTGGGCTCAGATTAATATAACATGGTAGTGAGTTACAGCATTTTCTCTTCTTTCTTTCTTTTTTGGTAGCTTGGCTAATTCTGCATGCTTCAGATAAACCACAGAGTGGAACAGATTGCACTTGATAAATAAAAAGTGAATTATTAAATATTCCAAAAATGGACGTCCAGAAGGCTGAAGTTGAGTAAAAACAGTTTTAATAATAATAAATGTACACAAAACAAACTGGTGACCCCTTTCACGACTTACCCACTTCTTCAGACCATAAAAAATAAAACACTTAAAACCTTATATATAGATAACCACCCATACAATCAAGAGATGTCAAGTCACATGGTGCAATTAATGATGCAATCCTCTCCTCTTCAGAGCAGGTTTTAAGACACAGCATTATTCAGACCTGGGTATACAGTAGCCCTCAGGTCAAGAATCCATCTTAACTCAATGTATTCTGTTTCATTAGCTATATATAACTATATATAACTAAAAAAACTGAGGGTAATGCTATTCAATGCCAGAAGTCTAACCCTCAAAATGCACACACTTGAGGCACTCCTCAGTATGGAGAAAATCGATATATGTGCAGTAGCAGAAACCTGGTTTAAGGCTCCAGAGAGCACCCCAACACTACCAGGCTACAACTCATACCATACATTTCGGCCACAGAACCCAAACCGAAATACAAAAGGCGGGGGTGTATCCATATTCATCAAGGATACCCACACCTCCAGGTTAGTGGCACAGCACGATGCTTCAGAGATCATCCACATGCAACTAACAATGGGCAAAACTGCAATTCAAATTGTAGCTTGCTACAGATCACCCACCATGTCCCAGGACCCCCATTCTGCATTTCTGGAAACACTGGGAAACATAAAGGTCCTACCAAACACCCTAATATTGGGTGATTTCAATTACCCAAACATTAACTGGGAGAACTACTCAAGTACTAACTCCCTTGCCCAACGTTTCCTAGAATTTCTAAACTCAAACACCCTGGTTCAACTGGTCAACACTCCCACCAGAGGTGACAACATATCGGACCTAGTCATCACCAACATGGGCAACTGGTGTTCCACACCAGAGGTCAACCCCTCACTGATTAGATCTGACCATAAACAAATCACTTTGGATATCCATATTCCGCCCCCACCCCCGGACAAGAAAACCACAGTGAAAAACTTTTCAAAACCAAACTTCATGTTACTTAAGACTGAGGTGGAAAGTTTCAAAGCCCCCTTGCTGAAGGATAACACTGTCCAAGCTGCAAAATCCTTTACTAATGCATTCTATAGGCAGCTACAAGAATGCATGGATCGTGCCATCCCAAGCAAAACCAAGACTCACTCCTCCAAAAAAAGGAAACCAGTCTTGTAGACTCCTGCAATAAACAAGCTATACAATAGAAGGAGGAAACTAGTACAGAAAAGTGTAAAATCCCAAGAAGGGAAGACACCCCTAATCAGTATCAGCAAGAAACTATGCTTCCTCATAAAATCATCCAAGGCAAGCTTTGAAAGAAAAACTGCCAAGGACTCCAAAGATAACCACAAGGCATTCTTTAGCTAGGTCAAGAATCTAAGTGGCAATGCTCAGATCTGCTCAGAGTTAGTGCAGAATGGCACAAAATACACTGAATTGACTGATATCGCCAACATCCTGGCAGACTGGTTCATTCCCAAAAGGGCTCATAACCATACCAGAAGAATGTAGAGTCCCTGAAATCATAGACACTCAAGTTACAAACAGCCCTCTCCAAAGCCAAAAACACAGCATCAATGGGACTGGATGGTGACCCAGGCTGCATCCTACATGAGCTCAAAGATGAGCTAACCCCTCACCTAAACACACTGTTCAAACTCAGCCTCTCCACAGGCTACATACCCATAGAGTGGTGCACAGCAACGGTTATTCTGCTCCACAAAGGTGGAGCCACAACAGACCCTGGGCACTATCACCCTATAAGCCTGACTAGCTTGGTCTGCAAGGCTATGGAGCGCATCATCATGGAATAAATTAACAAAGACATTGGGAACCTCCAAACACTGGACCCTACCCAGTTTGGCTTTGTTAAGGGCAGATCATGCCTCCTAAACCTGGTGGACTTTTTTGAGACAGTTGCCAAGGCTATAGACGAGGGAAAGGTGGTATACACAGCCTACCTAGACCTCACTAAGGCCTTCAACACCATTCCCCATTCTGGCATTATAGACAAGCTCACCAGCTTGAACATAAACCCCTACATCACAAGATGGGTTGCCAACTGGCTCAAGGACAGAACCCACATGGTGAGAGTTGCGGGAGCTAGGTCCAACTCTAAACCGGTTACAAGTGGCGTTCCCCAGGGCTCAGTCCTAGGACCCCTCCTAGTTTGGCATATACTTCTCAGAGGTACAGGCAAGCACAGGAGGAGTACGGCTGACCAAGTTCACAGATGACTGCAAACTAGGGGCTATAATTGACTCTCCAGCTGACACAGCCATCCTCCAAAAAGGTCTCACTGAGACAGATACCTGGTGTCAAAATCATGGCCTCAAGCTAAACGTCAAAAAGTGCAAAGTCATAGGTGGTAGTCCCCTAAATATGGAAGACATAATAAGGGATCTGGGGACCCAAGTAGATAGTAATCTCATCTTTGATAATCACATTGCCAAAGTGATTAGAAAATCCTTCTACGTGGCCCACCTAATCACAAAAGGGTTCGCATCCAGATCAAAAGAGGTCATTGTGCTCCTCTACTCATCACTCATCAGACCCATCCTAGAGTACAACGCCCCATTTGGGATGTACCTTAAAAGACACCTGCAACAGCTGGAAAGACCACAGAAGTACCTCACCAAGAGGATCACTGGCCTCAAACAGATGCCCTATGCAGCTTGACTGAAGAAACTCCAGTTGTACTCGGTTGCATACCGCCTACTCAGGGGTGATCTCTGCCTGACACACAAAGCCATGTCCAACCCAGAATTGATGGACATGCTCCCCCTAAAGAAAACCTTATCCCCTTGAGCCTTTTCTTCCTACTATAGCAGGTCTCTGAAAGCCATCTTTCATACATAAAAGACGTTTGATGTTTTTCTTGTTTTTATAACTATAGTGCGGACTATCACCTACTATAGAACGAAGTTTCAGGTCCTGAGTGAGAATGGGCCAAAACTTGCTGATAATTTCTTTAATCTGCTTATTGTCTGTGCTATATGTGACACTTAATCGCATAAATGGTACACTCTACTTCTCTTCTACCAGCGGTACTTCAGAACGCTGTACTTTCCTCGTACGAGGCTTATTTATATTCAAATCAGTATCCCTCTCTGAATATCCTCATGCTCGTAGACACTCCTGTAAGTCAGCCACCTCTTGTTGAATTACTGACTCCTGTGTACATCTCTTAGTGATTCGAGAGATCTCATTCTTCATGATATTATTAGTCACATGTCTCGGATGCATGCTACTTTTATGGAGATAATGATTTCTCCAAGTAGGTTTCCTATAAAGTGTTGTCTCTATTGACCCATCTTGATTTAACTTGATATTTAGATCTAGAAAATTCACTGAATCACGTGAAAATTGACTAGTGAGTTTCAAGAAAGATGTAGTTTCATTCAAATACTGCTGGAATGACAGGAAATGGCTTTCATCCCCTTCCCAAAGAAGGAAGAGATCGTCCACAAAACGGCCATAGAACTTAACATTCTGAAACCAAGGATTGAAATCACTTAGAATAAATTTATTTTCCCAATTTGAGAGGACAATGTTGGCATAACTATCGGCACAGGGAGTGCCCATTGCTACCCCCCATCGTTGCCAATAAATAGATTGTCCATAGTGGAACAGGTTTGTATCCAATATGATTTCTAATAGACGACATATCAAATTTGCATTTTTACTGTTTCTGTTCACTTCCCCAATAATCTTCCTTACTGCTTCAACTCCAAAATCATTAGGTATTGATGAAAATAAACTTGTGACATCCATAGTAGTCAATAACAAATTTCCTTTCTCCTTTAATGGTCCTAAGGACGTTAACTTCTTCAAAAAATCATCTGTATCCCTGATAACACTGGGAATATTCAACAAAATCTCTTTGAGATCCTTCTCTACAAACAAGGACATAGATTCTGTTAACCATCCTTGCCCAGATACTATAGGGTGAAGCGGTGGATCAATGGGATCTTTGTGCACCTTAGGAAGTCCGCTGATAGAAGGAACAGTTGGATGTTCGGTCTTGAAGAAATTATATTGGTCATTACTTATACTGCCTTCTATAAGCATAGAATATAATTGTTCCTGTATCTTGCCAATATGTTTCTCCAGGCAATTGGCATTAACCTCCTTATAAGTTGTTGTATCTTTTAACATCTCTCCCATCTTCTTTCTATACCAGTCAGAAGAAAGAACTACAATGGCTCCTCCTTTATCTGCCGGTTTTATCACAATCTCATCATTACATTGCAAATCTATCATAGCTTGTCTTTTCTTGAGATGTTAAGTTATAATAATGCTGAGCGCCCTTATTCATCCATAGTTGCTCTACTGCATCAGTGCACATACGAGAAAATAAATCCACTGCTGGATGGTTCATATGTACAAATGTACTAGGTTTCCTAAGTATTTTACTCTCTTGTTCCTTGTTCCCAAAAATGCTCTTCAAAGTTACATTATGTGCAAAGTACTTCATATCTAAGGCAAATTCACTCAAGTCCAATTTTAAGGAAGGAATAAAGGTTAAACCTCTTTCCAACAGACTAATTTCACTCATCTTCAGAGAATATGTTGAAATATTAATGACTAATGAATTCTTGTTCAATTCATTGTTTTCTTTCGTTTCCTGTCTTGGCTCATAGCCCGCGGATTCCTGTATAAATTCTGTTTCAGGAAAACCGGCAAATGATGGTTCAATGGAATATGATTCACCCCTTTCTTGGGAAGGGTGCCTGTCTCCATAGATTTATCAGTCACTCCCAGGGAAGTGCCTGCCTCAGTAGGTTTATCTCCCAGTTTTAAGGAGGTAGTAGCATGGAGATCCATCTCTTCTGAGGCTGCAGCATGAATTCCTTCTATGGGGTCCAAATGGATTGATGCAGTTCTCGAACCTTCTTGGGGTATATGTTCTTTAGTATTTATTAGTTGCCGTTCCCTAATAAACTCTCCTAAATTACTCCTCTTTTCAGTTTTCCTTGGTGGATGTGAATCATTCCTTCTTTCTTCTCTGGGTCATTCAAATATCCGGCCATTTCTGAAATCTGTAATATCTCCGCTGGTAGAAGAGAAGCAGAGTGTACCATTTATGCGATTAAGTGTCACATATTGCATGGACAATAAGCAGATAAAAGAAATTATCAGCAAGTTTTGGCCCATTCTCACTCAGGACCCGAAACTTCGTTCTATAGTAGGTGATAGTCCGCACTATAGTTATAAAAACAAGAAAAACATCAAACGTCTTTTATGTATGAAAGATGGCTTTCAGAGACCTGCTATAGTAGGAAGAAAAGGAACCTTTCAATGTGGCAAATGCTCTGCCTGTGACTACATTGATAGTAATAACATCTTTAGACGCCCAGGTATGGATAAAGACTTTGTATTTAACTGTAAGGCTACATGTGCCACTAAAAATGTTGTCTACTTGGCTACCTGTAAAGATTGTACATCACTTTATGTTGGAAAAACCAATCAGATATTTAGGAAGAGGTTACTACGACATCTAGGAGATATTCAAAGAGGGGATGCTCATAATGCTTTGGCGTTAACATGTGTCAAGGTTTCCCAATCACAGTTTTCTTTTTAAAGTTATTGAGAAAATACCTGATGACATTAAAAGAGGTGATGTTACCAATAAAACTGAGATTTGTGAAACTAAATGGATAGTAAATCTATGAGCAGCTCGAGCTCCTGGCCTGAATGCAGTCATTCCACTTAAACCAATACTTAAAGCAAGGAGACCTACTATTGGTTAAGTAGTAGGTGTGTCACTAAATCATGATGTTGATAGGCTAAAGGAAACTGAGAAGAAGGTGTTGTATCTTACTTTCAATCCTATTGGTTAAAATTTCAATATAAATATGAATAATGGTGTCCCTGACCAGTATGATCTGATGAAGGATTTACCGAAAGCGCTTATCATATGTTGATTTAGGACGTTATACCTGTGTTTTAAACTTATGGAAAGTTTCATTTGAGATTTATGCTCCTTAGAATCTCTGTGATGGAGAAATTTTATTACGTTGAATACCTCCTTTGCAAAGTACAAGGTGATGTAGAGCATGAACAAACATTGGAAAGCTTCAGTTCTGCGTTCAACTGATTCAGGAAATGTTTATTGCTCCTGCAAAGTGATTTAATGCTGTGAAGATACCTAGAGTACTGCAAGGTGCTGTAAAGCTTATATATCTTTGGAAGTTTGAGCTTTATCCTGTTCGAGCAATATTTATTCATTGTTCCAGATAAGCGGTTAATACCGCGGAGGTACTTAAATACTAATAGGAGCATTGAAGGACTTTTTGTTGAGTTTGTTGAAAATAAAGAACATCCCTGCTTATGCTTTGAATGCAGTGGCGTTTTTGCTGAGAGGAAATTGGAGCTGACTGTTGGTGAGTTTGATGCTCTGAAGTGTTCATGAAATAATTTTTAAAAAAACCTTTTAATTAAACTTTGGAATATATTTGAATCAGCCGTGGAGTAGTGGTTTGATTTTTCTTTACATTAATATTTTTGCTTACCGCTACCTTATTAGTGAGTAGTACATTTTAGTAGTAATTGTCTTTTTGTGGTATATACTCACTAAACATGGTGGAAAAAGCTAATGGTAGCAATGAAAGACCAATGACTGGTTGAACAAGCAATATAGAAGTGGAATCTGTAGGAGGGGCTGCAAATCCACTGTTACAAGTTAATTTTGAGTCTCTTTCTGAAACGACAGTTACTGATATCACAGATGGAATTGATTTTGATACTATTCTAGGTAAAGTGGAAGCAGCTGCTTATCGCCTCAAAAGATTAACATGGCAACGGTTTCACATGGAAGCGAGTATGCATAAGCAGGTTATTTCAAGAGGAATGAGAGTCAAGTGTATGCTTAGCTACTGTAACCAATATCCAGAGTTATTGGCCAAGTGGCAGGCAATAAATCTGGAAAACAGTCTCCATTATATGCGCCTGCTAATAGAGTTCTTTAAACATGAAAAACAAAAGATTAAGAATTTGATTCAAGAGAAGCAGGCTGAATTAGAGAAATTTGTTTTAACTGATTCTCAGCTAGTGAAGTTAGAGACATTACAATTCAATTTGAATATGTATGAAACAAGATTAAAAGAGCAAAAGATTAAGAAACTATCTAGAGATATTACAGATTTCAAAAATGGCCGGATATTTGAATGGCCCAGAGAAGAAAGAAGGAATGATTCACGTCCACCAAGGAAAACTGAAAAGAGGAGTAATTTAGGAGAGTTTATTAGGGAACGGCAACTAATAAATACTAAAGAACATATACCCCAAGAAGGTTCACGAACTGCATCAATCCATTTGGACCCCATAGAAGGGATTCATGCTGTGGCCTCAGAAGAGATGGATCTCCATGCTACTACCTCCTTAGAACTGGGAGATAAACCTACTGAGGCAGGCACTTCCCTGGGAGTGACTGATAAATCTATGGAGACAGGCACCCTTCCGAAGAAAGGGGTGAATCATATTCCACTGAACCATCATTTGCCGGTTTTCCTGAAATAGAATTTCTACAGGAATCCGCGGGCTATAAGCCAAGACAGGAAACAAAAGAAAACAATGAATTGAACAAGAATTCATTAGTTATTAATCTTTCAACATATTCTCTGAAGATGAGTGAAATTAGTCTGTTGGAAAGAGGTTTAACCTTTATTCCTTCCTTAAAATCGGACCTGAGTGAATTTGCCTTAGATATTAAGTACTTTGCACGTAATGTAACTTTGAAGAGCATTTTTGGGAACAAGGAACAAGAGAGTAAAATACTTAGGAAACCTAGTACATTTGTACATATGAACCATCCAGCAGTAGATTTATTTTCTCGTATGTGCACTGATGCAGTAGAGCAACTATGGATGAATAAGGGCACTCAGCATTATTATAACTTAACATCTCAAGAAAGACAAGCTATGATAGATTTGCAACGTAATGATGAGATCGTGATAAAACCGGCAGATAAAGGAGGAGCCATTGTAGTTCTTTCTTCTGACTGGTATAGAAAGAAGATGGGAGAGATGTTAAAAGATACAACAACTTATAAGGAGGTTAATGCCAATTGCTTGGAGAAACATATTGGCAAGATACAGGAACAATTATATTCTATGCTTATAGAAGGCAGTATAAGTAATGACCAATATAATTTCAATATAATTTAATTTCGTAGTAGGTGTGTCACTAAATCATGATGTTGAATGGCTAAAGGAAACTGAGAAGAAGGTGTTGTCTCTTACTTTGAATCCTATTGGTTAAAATTTCAATATAAATATGAGTAATGGTGTCCCTGACCAGTATGATCTGATGAAGGTTTTACTGAAGACGCTTATTGTATGTTGAATTGGGATGTTATACCTGTGCTTTAAACTTATGGAAAGTTCCATTTGAGATTTATACTGCTTAGAATCTCTGTGACGGAGAAATTTTATTACGTTGAATACCTCCTTTGCAAAGTACAAGGTGATGTAGAGCTTGAACAAACATTGGAAAGCTTCAGTTCTGCGTTCAACTGAGTAAGGAAATGTTTATTGCTCCTGCAAAGTGATTTAATGCTGTGAAGATACCTAGAGTACTGCAAGGTGCTGTAAAGCATATAGCTTTGGAAGTTTGAGCTTTATCCTGTTCGAGCAATATTTATTCATTGTTCCAGATAAGCGGTTAATACCGCAGAGGTACTTAAATACTAATAGGAGCATTGAAGGACTTTTTGTTGAGTTTGTTGAAAATAAAGAACATCCCTGCTTATGCTTTGAACGCAGTGGCGTTTTTGCTGAGAGGAAATTGGAGCTGACTATTGGTGAGTTTGATGCTCTGAAGTGTTCATGAAATAATTAAAAAAAAAACCCTTTTAATTAAACTTTGGAATATATTTGAAACAGCTGTGGAGTAGCGGTTTGATTTTTCTTTACATTAGAACTATGAGAAAGGTTGAGTTTAGCTTTTATGCTAACTGCACAGATAAGAACATAGTTTATTGGGCACAGTGCATTGTATGTGAAGGGTTCTATACTGGGAGAAACTAATCGAATGTTGAAAGAAAGAGTATATGAGCATAATAATGACATACGCAATAGGAAAGAAAGTAATGCGTTAGCCAAACATGTGATGGAAACAGATGATACCCATCGATTTAAGTTTTTGGTTCTGCATAAAGTTGGTACTAATATAAGAAGAGGTGATATAGCTAATGAAACAGAATACATTGAGTTAAGATGGAGTCTTGACCTGAAGGCCACTGTATACCCAGGTCTGAATAATGCTGTGTCTTTAAAACCTGCTCTGAAGAGGAGAGGATTGCATCATTAATTGCACCATGTGACCTGACATCTCTTAATTGTATGGCTGGATCTGTATATAACGTTTTAAGTGTTCTATTTTTATGGTGTGAAGAAGTGGGTAAGCCGCGAAAGTGCTCACCAGTTTGTTTTTTTTGTACAGTTATTATTATTAAAACTGTTTTTACTCAACTTCAGCCTTTTGGACATCTGTTTTTGAAATATTATTGTGCTTGGACTTAGTCTGGGTTTCTACCGAGCTTTTCTTATAATCTGAATTATTAAATAGTCTGCCTAAGTAGCATAGTATAAATCACCCTTATGTTTCCCTGCCAGCTC
Source organism: Protopterus annectens (assembly GCF_019279795.1). Lineage (NCBI taxonomy): Eukaryota > Metazoa > Chordata > Ceratodontiformes > Protopteridae > Protopterus > Protopterus annectens. The sequence goes on along the minus strand of NC_056739.1, from coordinate 1,091,355,418 downwards.
CACCTAACAGGATGGCTAATAAAGTCATGTCAGAACCATGTCAAGCAAACAGCATGAAACCCCCGCGCTCCCAGCATTCTACATGTAAATATCAATTCATATCTTGCAACTGTACACATTTTCACAGACTATCCAGATTTTTGCCTCATATTTTTGATATATTTCTCATAAAATTGTGGTCTTCTGGCAAATCATTTGCAAATCATTGAGGGCTGAATTCAGAAAAGAATGAAAGGTATTTGCATTTCTTCATGCTAATGCAAAACCTGTTATTCTATCAACTTTCTACGTTTGTAAAAGTAATATTTAAAAAGTGTCTGTATTTTGGGATCTTTGTCCCCCCTATTATTTATGGCTTTGTCCAGATTTCTTGCTCTAAGAGGTTGAGTGATATGACCATCATATCCATCTCCCTCCATGGTCATTAAGAGATTATGCTATTGTCTGGACTAAAACTTCCTTTTTTCCACCCCAGTTGTAATTTTATGACAGTGCCCATGTCCACAGTAGGCATTCCTTTCCCTCATCTCCTTGTGATAATGTTCTCAGCAGCATTATTGGAATTTAGCCCTGTTCCTCTTCATCTCTTACTGTTACAGACCACAGTAGGAGTATGATACAATCATCACCATTTCTTTCTCTCCTTGTTTTGTTATCCTCAGCAGCAATAAATAATTAAACAACTACTTTTCTACTGTACTGTCCTTTATTGTCATGTCTCCAACAAAGCTATGGACTTGACATACCTTTGAATGTCATAAGATAATGCTCATGTCTAAGGTAGATCCTCATTTCCTACTTCATTCCTAGATGTAATGCTCTAGTTTGGGGTAGTACATCACCGTCAGCTTTTCCTTCGTTTGTAGTTTGTGCTTGTGTCTAGAGTATATCTTAGCACTTATCTGCCCCAGTTATAATGCTAAATAGTGCTGGATGGCAATGGCAGATGACCTCTCATCCCAGGCAGAATTCTAAGAGTGTTCTGAGAGAATGCTTATATGCAGAATAGATACTCCCTTTCTGCAAAGTTGTAATATTTACAGCACATTCCTTTCAGATGTATAACTCATCCTTCGTCCACCCCGATTCTGACAAGTGGCCCGGTGAACTGCATAGTGCACAGATGTGGTGAACTGCATAGTGCTTTCACTGATGTGGTGAACCGCATAGTGCTTTCACTGATGTGATGAATAGCATAGTGCTTTCACTGATGTGGTGAACCGCATAAGTGCTTTCACTGATGTGGTGAACCGCATAAGTGCTTTCACTGGTATGGTGAACTGCATAGTGCTTTCAGTGATGTGCCTAGCAAGATGCATAGTGTTTTTATTTCTCTGTCATGTTACTTTGGTTCTGTTCATTCTCAGGCTACTCAGTGTTCTTGGTGTCAGATATGTGAAAACAAATTTATCATATGCAGTCTTAGTTGAAAACTAAGTAAATTAAATTGCATTCAGTGAATTTTTTTGAGGGACAAAGCCCACCCCCACATAGTAGGGGCTATGTCCCACATATCTTTGCCACTATTATCATCACAGTATCAGAAAGTCATATTCACCCTTTCAACAACCCACAGGCATTGTCTGAAAGCTGACCCCAAATGCCAACAAACTGACATTCAGAAATCTGGCCAGTTTCCCACATGAAGTATATAGCCAGCCTATACATGCCATCTCAGTACTATAGTGAAATGTTATTACTGTGCTATTAAAATGTGCATGTTCTGGATATATGACTATCTTGGCAAAACAATCTAACTGCTATATAACCACGACATGAATAAGAAAGAATTGTCACATGTGACTAAAAGGGATAATCAGAGAGAGAGAGAGAGATACATGAAGGAAAATTAGAATGGATGCTAGAAAAAAGCCTGATTGTTTAAAATCTGCAAACTGTCTATCCAACTTGTCTTTATTTCTTTTTTTGTTTGCCTGTTAGAATGTTTGGCAAGGTTATGTTTTTCCCCATGAATTTTGCTCTACCACTGCTTAGCCAGTTAATACATGAGAGTTTTATTGTCGCTTTACTAAGTTGTCTATTACACTGTGTTGCAGAAATGTCAGGAGTTACGTTTAATGTTTGAAGTGAATCCATTTTTCTGTGGTTGGTATTGCCATGCGTTGCTTAACAAAAGTGCTATTTTTAAATATAAATGGCTTACTGTAGGAGTATATCTACTACATGATTCAGAGTTTATTTTTAACACTCACACCTCCATATAATCATTAATATTAATATTGACAGATGAAATCATTTTCAGTACTTGTTTTAATAGCTATGGCAGTGGACCAGCTAGGTCACTAACATCGTTTTTTCTTATTATCCTAATTTAAAAATGAAGTATACCTCCACACATCCCTGTCCAGTAGTAAGAATCGATCAAATAAACAGCCAAGCTAGACATTGAGGAATGACAGCTATTTAGCTGCTGATAAAATGGTAAAGTAATAATCCTTCTTATAGTCTTAGGATGCCATCTGTGTTTTTTCTATTTCTACTGAATGCTTTCTTTGTTTCATGCCAATGCTTTGCATAATTTCATCACACAATCATGCTTTTACCACTGGCTGGAAAAGCAATCTGAACCCTGATTCATATCAAGCCAGCAGCCCTGAATGAGAGCTCAGTGCCAGTGAATGCATTGTAGTAGTAAGAGAATAATAGTGAAATATTATGTTGTAGCAATAGAATGCTGATTCAGATTTCATTTAAGCACTCTAAATATAGTTTCAGCAAATTTCTTCTTCTCCACTTACACATTAAACAAGTTGTATTTAAAATCATGTTTAATCTGCATGACGGAATGCATAGCTGAACCTCTTACCTTTTAGTGAATGTACAGATACATTTCTTGGTTTTATATATTAAAGATCGGTGACACACTATTAAAAATCGGCACGGAAATATAATTTCTTCTTTTTTTATAAAAACGCATTTCCCTTTCATGTCATTTATTTTGCCAGCATCCTGAATGAATACCATTGACTTCTCTAGGCTATTACTCACCGATTTCAATATGCTGTTATTATACTTTAGTCATCACTTTTATAGTTTTTGTTGTAGCAGCCATTATATAGTGTAATAACTTAATGCAACCCCCCCTAAAATTTTTTTTCTTCAGGTCAGTCTTATGTATGTCTATTTTAGTAGAATGCACATTTCCTCTAAGAAAGCAGTAAGCGTAGAAACCCTGTATGACAATTCATAATGCTGGCTTGGTCCTTATGAGTGGGACAACAAGAATAAAGGAGGAGGCACCATTGTAGACTTTTGTCTGGCAAATGGCTTGATAGTGGCCAATACATGGTTCAGCAAGAGAATCGGTCACATGATCACATAAAAGATTGCCCAGCATGCAACTCAGGTAGATTTTCTCCTAGTGAGGAAAGGGCACTGGAGTAGAATCAACAATTGCGAAGTCATTCCCAGTGAAAATGAATTTAAGGAATTATTCAGGGCCCTAGCACCTCAGGAAGAAGAGGAAAATGGCGGAGTTGAAAAAGAATGGCATAGCTTCAAAACAACATATGTGAAGACTATGTAACATATATGTAGCCAAGCCAGCTATGGAAATAAGGTACTAAGGAAAGCTGGTGGTGGAATGCAGAAGTCCAGGAGGTGATCAAAAGAAAGAAAAAATGCAGGAAAAAGTGTAAGGTAGAAAAGACAGACCAAGCTAAGGAAGAATACTGGTTCAGGAACAAAGCCGATACGTGAGGAGTTGTAGTAGCAAAGAATAAGGCATCAGAGATGCTCTACAAGCTTCTTGAAAGTGCCTTGGTGGATGGCACAAAGAAAAAGACAGAAAGGTAAAGAAGATAGTCAGACACACTTCATAAGGAATGACAGAAATAACTTGCTCACCACTCCATAGGACATCAAAGGCAGATGGAAGGAGTGCCTTCAGCAGCTTCTGAATGAAGAACCCCCCCCCCCCCAGAAACTGTACTGCCTTAGACACACCCTACACCGAGAGAAGAGGAGGAGCCCACCCTAGAAGAAGTAAGAACAGCACAAAGGAAAATTAAATCAGGGAAAGCATCGAGTTGTTGACTGAAATAGGGAGAAATTGCTTCTGAGGGTACTTGTAGCAGCATGGAGAGAAAGACTTATCCCAGATGACTAGAAAATAACATATTAATGCCATTGTACAAGAACAACGGGGACATCCACAACTATGGGCAGTAGAAAGACATCAAACTTTCATACTGCATGAAAGTTCTGGGGATGGTGATTGATAAATGAGTATGGTGCTTGATAAGTGAGTACGTGGAGTAGCAGAAACTAAGCTGGGAGATGAACAGTTGGTTGCAGCACAACCAGCCTCATATTTGCAGTGAGACAGATAGTTGAGAAGAAGCTAGAGATGAGGAAAGAGTCTAACTAGGCATTCCCAGACTTGGAGAAAGCATATGACAAGGTCCCAAGAAAGTTGATTTGGGCAGTACTGTGGTGGTTCCATAAACATTGATAGAATTAGTGTAGGCTATGTAAAAGGATCCAGTGACTCAAGTACGAACAGTGTTTAACCTCACAGAATGGTTTCTGAGTACGCTCATCAGGGTCCAGTTTTGAGCCCACTGCTGTTCATGTTGGTGATGACTACATTAGCAAACAGGTCAGAGGAGACAGATAAAGTTGCTGTATGCAGACAATGTGACATTGCAGGTAGGCTCTGAGCAAGAACTTCAGCATAGTGAAGAGGAATGGAATATAAAACTGAAGGCACATAAGATGAAACTGAGTTCAGACAAATCAGTAGTAATGGCAGCAAATGGGGGAAATCAGAAGAAGCTGAGAATTTAAATAGAAAGGAAAATAGGGGAACAGGTTAACAGCATGAAGTATCTGGGAGGGGTGGTTCAGGAGAAGAAAAGTCTGAATGACAAAGGCAAAGCTAGAATTAGAGGGTGTGTGACTAACTGGCACAGAGTGTCAGTTGTAGTGTATGACAGAAGAATGCCAAAGAAGCTGAAAAGTAAGTACAGAAACTTAAGCAGGGAAAGCAGAGGAGATGAGGAAGCTGGACATGATGGAGAGGAAGTCTCTGAAACTGGTGGTAGCTGCACACTGTGGGGCAGATGAAGAAATAAGGACATAAGAGCAGAAGATAAAGTACCTCCAATTGCAGAGAATGTCAAACAGAACAGATTACATGTGCAGAAAAGCAGAAGGAATCTGCTGAAGAAGATTTGAGACAGACAGGAAGAAAGCAAGAGGAAATGAGGGTGTCCAAGAAAGAGGTGGCTGGATTATGTGAGAGAAGACATGCAATGGCTAGGCATAACTGTTGACGAAGGTAAGAGACTGGCATTTAATCAAGAGATATGGTGACAGTTCACGTGACACCCTAAGCCCATATAGCAAATGGGAAAATGGGGTTGATGATGATGGTGTTGGTGATGGCTTGGATTCTACGTTTTAGGGTGGTATTCGTAGTCCTGGATTTTGTAGCTATGTAGCAGTTATCCATGAAGAGCACTGCTACAGGTATATGCAAATAAACCTAGTGCAGGTTACTTGCACTAAGGAAATGCAAAGGTATTTTGATAAACATCCCCGGATTTACTAATCATCCGTACAGGACTAGTTTAGTAGATGTAGATGTATGCGTGTGTATATATATTAATATCTAAACAGATATAACATATCTATATATGTAGATATAGATATATATATAGAAATATATACATATATAATATATCTACATATAGAAATATACACACACACACACACACACACACATATATATATATATATATATATATATATATATATATATATATAAACATATATACATAAAAATGCATACATCTATAGGTATATATGTCTACATCTATATGTCTAAATATATACAGCAAGTTATATATATGTAAGCAGATATATATATATATATATATATATATATATATATATATATATATATATATATGGACATGCATTTGTAGATAACAATGGGAACATAACAAAAACATATATGTCCACATGCACTGTTAATGGGGTTGAGAGTCCCCAAACAACATACGTCTTACGAATACAGGGAAACAGAAAGTTTAGCCCGGGGATCACTTCAGTGGCTCTGCTGGACAGAGGCACAGGGAACTAATCTAAGGGGGTGGCGAAAGCCAACACATTCTGGCTAGGCTTATAAATGCCTTCAGGCAGATAGCTTAGTACCTACCTATGAACCTAATAGGTATACCCCCCCCCCCACAGCCAAACACGTCTGCCCTGCAATACACTACCAAGTGTTGCAGATCCCATAACCAGGACCTGGCACAACATGGGCACAAGATGTTAACAGTACTCCATCCCACCTGTATGATGTCAGGCTGGTATCAGTAACATATCACAAGAAAAAGGTGAGCCAGTGGTAAAGTGGAGAATACCAAACAGTTTCAAGCAAAAACAAGTAATACTCCACACCATCAATAAACTTTTAATAAAAGGACAAAGCTTTCAGATACAAACTATCCTTCTTCAGTGTCTTACATAAAACAGCCATAAAGGCAGCATTTTTAAATATTCAAACACATCACATGACACAGCAAACTATCAGAAACAACAATTAAGTTTTTAAAAACACAGTAGCAATAGCATACACAAATGTCCAGGTCTCCATAAACAGGTTACTTTGAAACCAGTCTTGAAATTTAAACAGCAAAATGTAAAGAAATAGTGACTATGTATTATACAAGTGTATGCTATTGCTACTGTGTTTAAAAACATAATTGTTGTTCTTAATTGTTGTTTCTGATAGGTTGCTGTGTCATGCGGTGTGTTTGAATGATATATAAAAATGCTGCCTTTATCGCTGTTTTATGTAAGACACTGAAGAAGGATAGTTTGTATCTGAAAGCTTTGTCGTTTTATTAAAAGTTTATTGATGGTGTGGAGTATTACTTGTTTTTGCTGGTATCAGTAACATATCATGCAGTACAGTCTGGCTCCCATACATACATATATATATATATATATATATATATATACATACATATATATATATATATATATATATATCCACGGTGGTGCAGCGGTAGCATTGTTGCCTCACAGCAAGAGGTTCTCCTGTTCGATTCTCAGCTGGAGTGCGATTAGTGCCTTCTGTGTGGAGTCTGCATGTCCTCCCCACGGTTGGGTGGGTGTTCGAAAGACATGCGTAAATGGGCGTGCCTTCATTGAAGGTTGAATGTTGAGCTGGCACCTCAGTGTTCATGAAAATCTACTGCCAATCATTAGCGGACCGGAGTTCCTGTGTATTCTTAACCGGGAAAAGCGAAAAGACAACATATATATATATATATATATATATATATATATATATATATATATATATATATATACATGCATACATATATATATATATATAGATATATATGTAACTACACATACACATGCATAGATATGTATATTAAGATACATATGTAGAAGTTGCACATAATATGGAACAGCCACTATGCCTACAGTTAACACCTTAACGACTGGACACTGTATGAGCCACCCATACAAATGACAATCGTTGCCTGCAACATATACCCACAGAGAGGTCAAAGGATATAACACCACACACAGGTTTGCATAAATGGGAAACCTTTATTTGTGTACTATTACAGTTGTATATGCCATGTCATATAGCTGTTTAGACACTGACATCCATATAAACAGAGTAATGCAACCGTGAAACAGTTATACTAATACAGTAGTCTGGAAAGGTTTACAAATGTTGCTGTTCAGGCCGAGGCCTTCAAATAGTACAACAGAAAAGACAGACTGGGCCACAGGATACCAAACAATCAATAGTAAGTAATGCAGATGTATAGTTCAGCAGCCTCTATCTACACTCTGTACACAATCCCTAGGTGGTAGAGACCTCAGTTGACACAATGAGATGTAACTGTTACATAACAAGATATAACTGACACCATCACAAGCACACTGACAAACAGAACAGTCTGTATGGCAGGAGGCAGTATGCCTGCATTAACTCAAGTTATTTCATTATTTTAAATAAAGGTGAATTGTATGGTAATGTACATCCAGATACCTTAAGGCAGCTCACCCCTGATAACCCCACATGTTGTAACAGCCTAGGTTAGTTATGGTGCATCCTCCCCAAGACTCAATAATACAGGGCCATATACCACTGTTACATGCACTGGCCTCTGGAGTGCATAAGGGCACACATGCATTGTGTAGGTGAATCCCACACATATATGGCCCCAGCCCCACCGTACGTGTGGGGGATACAATAGCAGTGGACTGACGGCAGGAATGGCAATATGACACACTCACAGCCCACTACAGAACAATCCCTGACAGCATGTTATATGTGCAAAGCTTGGTATGTAGGTGGAGGACAGAGGCTGGAACACAGGCCCATATGTGCGAAACTGTTGTCATACACTAAGCCATTTGCTGGTGTTACAGGATAGTCTGCAATGTACCCTTAGTCAGGGATTTGAGGTTAGAAACATAAATGGATGTAGCCATGTACTGATAGCACTCAACACACACACTGCCAGTGAAATATCAGAGAGAGCGAGAGAGAGAGAGAGAGAGAGAGAGAGAGAGACAGACGAGGCCAAAGGAAGAACAAACCATTCTAACATCTAGCAAACCATCCAAAACTGACATCATTCCCACAACAGGTATGTGAAGTATATATGCATGTAATTGAATGTTGTACCTGGTCCACAATAATGGGATAGATGATGTGGAATGATTTTATATGTGCTATCAGGTGTTGTTGTAATGATGTTCAACTGAACAACTGCTGTGGACAATAGTGTCTGTCCCTGTGGGTAGTGGGCCATAGCTGTCAACTCTGCAGATCAGCACTGACTGACAAGATGTAAGCCATCATAGTGTGTGTTGTGCAATGTGAAGTATGTATATTATGTGGCCAATAGCTGGTGGTGGAAGTAATGCCATTATGATGGATACATGGGACCCACAGCCCACCCCTTGCAGGATAATCAGGTTAATCTGTAATGTAGCATGCAGGAATGCCATAGGTGTGTAATAGGGTTACCTGCGATCTAGTCCTACATATACCCCCCTAATGTCAGGCCGTGTCCATATGTGGCACCTGTCTGTGTTGTAGCAAGGTAGAAAAGTGCAGCTGTGCAGGAAGATGTGTGATTGTGGACCTGATGTCTGACTGTACCCCACATATAGGTATCCATATGTGTACATATGTACACATATATAATATATAAAGATATAAATATATATATATATATAAATATATATATATATATATATATATATATATATATATATATATGTAGAGAGAGAGAGAGATATCAGCATGTATGCCCACAAATATACACATACCCATGTGTAGACATATATATATATATGAGCACATATATATATATATATATATATACATATATATAAGCCTGAAACACTATAAGCCTGAAAATCAAAATCCTGAAACCAAAAAAAAAAAGAAAATCAGAAAAAAAAAAAAAAATCCTGAACTCAAAAAAAAATGAAAACACAAAATGGACATACTGATCATTGTGTGGCTTTGCTATTGTTAGCCCTGTAGGGTTAGGGTTTGGGTTCAGGTAAGGTAGGTTGGTTTATGTTTTTGTGTTAGGTTAGGGCTGGTTAAGGAGTTAGGGTTAGGCGAGGTTGAGTATGTATGCAATAGTGACAAATTGTCTTTATAGTGACATATTAGCATTATTGTTTTTTTCATTCTTCTTTCAGATTTTTTTTTTTTTTTTTTTTTTTGAATTTTCAGGCTTTTGGTTTCAGGATTTTGATTTTCAGGCTTATAGTGTTTCAGGCTTCTGATAGGGAACCGTCTACACATATACAGATATATACTTATATGCACATGTCTACATATATACAAACACACACAAACATATATGTATGTAAATACATGTCCCCTATATTACTACCATAGTGATGCATGCTATGTGTGAGGCAACAGCACACATAGCAATAACACAGATTTCTACAGCTGGCAGTGTGCGCAACATGAATGGGTATGTCACATGTTAATTCCTTGTTGGGACCACATTGCCCTCACCTGTGAAGTATGCATGGGAATATGGGGAAGTATGTCAGGTATAGTTGTGGAGGTGGTCAGGGTTGATAGATATAGAGGACAGTCTACAGGGCTGGTATGTGACACATGTGGTGGGTAAACACCCTGGATGATGTGTGTGGTCTATGATGTGGATGTACCATGGGCCCCAGTATGGGCACAATGGGAACAAGCCTCCCACCCACTGCAACTCACAACAGCAGTCCACATTCTGAAGGTGCCTGGCCTGGAGGCTGAGCAGGAGGAGCATATTGGCCATGTGAATGTGTATTGGGTGCCTCAGAGTGATGTAGCACATCCCACATGTGTCTGTGGAGCCTGGTATGGAATAGACCCTGGACCTGACCTCAGGGGACAGGAACATGTCTGTGTGTGCCCCCGGGGGGGCACCATCCCCTGGGTTGTTTCCACCTGATGGTATTGCTGAACCAGTACATGAGGAGGCCCAGGTTGGGACACGCATGTGATGTGGCCAGGTAACATGGCAGATGAGTTTGGAGAGGTGGTTCTGCTGGCCAATATACATATATAGATGTTATTGTGTCACTGTTATAGAACATATGTTAGTAGTAATAGTCTACACAATCCCGGAACATGTCCAACAGCATGCATAGATATCCTCAATAACACAGAATGTCAGATGTGCAGCAATCACAAAGCAGCCATACCACAGGCATATATGGAACCAGAGTGGCCCTGACAATGGCATGCAGGTGAATAGTCTGTGGTAGGCCAGCAATGATAGTGTCCAAACAGGGAACATGGCTACAAGTGTGGTGCAATACAATATCTGTTCCACTGGTAGGTAAGCTGTAGCCATACCTAATGAGTTGTGTGTACAGCTTGTTGAAGCTGATATGGTGTGGGGGGGTGACAGAGATGTGTATCACAAGCTGTGGTAACCTTGCTGTATGAATTGCTCAGACCTGTTTCCATCTTTATGTCTTTCAGCCAAGAAGTCACATGCATGCTTGCCTACCTATTCGACAGCTGAGAGTGATGTGCTTATCACACACCTGATCCAGCACTACCCAGTGCTGTTTGGCAGGACTGCCCATGAACAGCAGGAGTTGATCGCCCTGTGGAATGACCTAGTCCACAGGGTTAATGATGTCAGACTGCACAACCACAGTTATGAGCAGGTATGGCATCATTGTACTGACCTGCTTCACAATGCCTCAGCATGCTCCTGCAGTCCAGGGGATCACCCCACCACTGGGGGGGCATGCCATCCATGCCCCCTGACACGTGTGGAGGAGCTCCTGGCCAGCCTCATGGCACCTGCCCATCTGGCCAGCCACCAACCGCTGGACACCTTTGTGGAGGTGGGTGGCACCCACACACTGGCCAAAGAGCATGCAGGTAAGGACACAGGGCACATCAGTAGACCACTTTTGCATATACATACCCATCGGTACAGGTAGATCATGCATATCTGACATGTCATAGATATATGGTGTTGCTGCATTGCAGTGAAAAACAGATGTCCAGATGTGGTAGTGTTGTGGAAATGTACCATTGATGTATTGTAATAATGCACCCACCCTGTAGCACTGTCACAGGTGTGGCCACTGACATTGCATCTCTCACCCTCTTATATAGGTCCCTCCGGGATACCACCAAGGCAGCAGCCTGTAGCTGGTGAGTATGGTTTATGTAGATGCTTGCCAACACACTGGGCATGTAATGGCAATGGTATATTCCATGCACACATCTAACACACCTACCCTGAATGCATGCTGTACATGTGCATGTATTGCTGCTGTGAAATGCACAGCATCACAGGGGTGACCATGATGGGGTATTTGAAGGGTATGTCAGACACCTGCATGATAACTAACATCCTGTCATTGCAGAATGTGTCCACAGGGAGTAACATAATGGTGGGAGACATGGCCTACAGTAGGGACATGTTCGGAACAACACCCATATACAGTGTAACACCAGTGTGTATACCTGTAGAACAATGGCAACTGCTGCAGAGATACACAATGGCATAAGACATTCCAGTAGTCCACATTATCAGCTGGGTCTAGGTTGTAACATGTGGTGTTCAGTGTATGGGACACTGCAAAGTGACACACGTGTAGGGTGTACTTGTCATGCATCTGCATAAAGGCTGAAGGAGGGGAAGTGTCAGCATGACACATCAGTGCATGGCAGCAGGGATCCTAAGGATGCTAAGAATAGCCCTATCTGCACATAGTCAGTTTCAGGACCTGTGGCAGCTGTAACCCTACTCCCATAGCAATAGTGACAGCAGTGTGTGAACACCATGGGATGTGCACATGAATAGACCTTGCAATCATGCAGAATAGGGGGACATGTGTAGGGCAGACTGAACATAACTGGCAAATGCAGATGGCCCACTCTGGTATACCCCTACCAGGAGTAGTGATTGCTGTAGTACACACAAGATGTGTGATAAACCATCATGATAAGGGTGTGCATGCATATGCCCACATGGTGTGTATGCAGCACAGTCAGCAGCCGCACACCTAACACAATCCGTAGACACTGCATGTGAAAGTACAGGACATATGTCACATATTGGGCTCATGTACTGCTAAGATATGCGGTGATGTGGTCCCATGGCAGATCAAGGATGGGTGCATCAAATCAATAAAGCTGTATACACCCCCCTATAGCCACGGTATGCTCTGATGGTTGTCAGTGTAAGAGTATTGGATTGGTCATATATGGTCTGCTGATGTTGAGAGCTGTGCATCAGACATTAGGCATTCACAAATGACTTCTGTCCACATATCATATCAGGTATGTGTTGACAAAGGGGTAATAGGAGGACTGTGTGTACTTTAATTGTGCAACCTCCCCTGTATGTATGTGTGTGTGTGCATCCTGGTGGGTTGTCAGTTTGTCTGTAGGATCACTCTAGTGAAGTGGAGGGAGGGAGGTTGATGCATGTCGGATGCTTCTGTGCATGTGTGTGTGTGTGTGTTTGTGTGGCTGGCCATGCATGCACATGTGTGATTATGGGGTGTTCATACAGCAGTACCTCCCTCTGGGAGCATGCAGTACATGTACATGGACTGCCACATTACACACCAGGAATACCTGTCATGTGTAATCACAGGACAGCTGATAGTATAATATGGTCTGTAGCATGGAACAGGCATCCAGAGGGAAGGTAGACACCAGGTAGACCCTTAATATTGCATTCAGCAGAGATGTCACCTACAACCTACGTATGCAGCACTACTGATGCATTGGGGAAGTACTAGTCAACACCAGGGAGTGTATCCAAATATTACAGTTGTCACATGATAGGCTGAAGAAGCAGCATATCTGGCATGTACTGAGCATTACATATACATTACACAGCAGTGCATGATATTATGGATAGAACATAGTAGCCCACACATATAGGGGCCATTCTCATCATGTCCGGACATATAGAGGGTGCATACCGAATGACACCAGTGAGGCCATGTAAAACCACTGCACACAGGTCAGGCAGGTAAAGTAGCAACAGGCCTTGAGTTATGACTGCTTGTGTAGGCTTTTAGAGGACTGATATGTTAATGAGTGGTATCAATGTGTATATGTTAACAAGAGTGATGCAGGATGGGGTACCACATGGACATATATGTGGGACTGTCTGTAAAGCCATGGACAGGTAGGTATTACAGAGGTGTGTGCATGTGTGTGTGTGTGTGTGTGTGTGTGTGTGTGTGTGTGTGTGTGTGTGTGTGTGTGTGTGTGTGTACTGTTAGGCAATGCTGTAGAGGCTTTAAAGTGCATTTAATGCTTTCCCCCACACGTGGTGAGGTGGGACAGGCTCCCTCCTGCATGCAATCTGATGTTGGTGTCCATACAGACACCAAAGATGATGATAATAATGTTGAGGCACAGGTGGGGTTATCAGGGCCTGACACTGTGCCAACATTTGACATCCCCCTTTTAGCCACCCCAACCCCGTACACAGTTTCAGTGCCTCTACACACCCCATCACCAGTGGTCATAGCAGAGGGACAGCTGGCTTTTGGTGGCAGTGCACAGTGTGGTAACCATGCCTACTGTGTCTGGTTGCAGCAGGCATAGCCAGATGTCTGGCAGGGTACCACATAGGCATATGTCCCAGGGTGCTCGTGGTAGGGCCACTGGACATCATACCCCTGGCAGAGTCGACATAGCTGGTACCAGCAGGTGCATGTTTCAGGCTGTTATGGCAGCTCAGGCACATATAGAACATTACCACAGACAGGGCCTGAGGCTGCAGAGGGCTGTTCTCACATCTGCAAATGACAGCACCCGTGAGCTGGCTGGTGCCATCCATGGATTAACTGAGTTCATGGATAGACATTCTGGTCAGATGATGGCCCTCCTCGACCATGGTCTGTCTGTGCTTGAACATGTGGTGGGAGTGTGGACGTAGGCTAGCCACTCCAACAGTTGGTAGTTAAAGTGTATGTGCTAGGACACCAAGGGTCTCCTGTAGTTGCAGTACGAGCCCCAGCACTGCGGGTGGGGTGATATTCACACCACTCCACAGCAGGCCATGAGCACATGGTCCTGGCAAGTCCCAGGAGGAACCTAGTAGCAGCAGACATTTGTTATCATCAGGTGAGAGTGGCACATCAAGGCCTGTACCTGGATGTGCCCATGGAACCCCTGGCAGGCACAGTCCATGTGTCCATGGCCAGAGACAGTGAACTGCACACCCTGCCAGGTATGGTCTGCAGCTGTCCATAAACACCTGTGTAGGGCAGCCACATGGCAGAACTGTGTGCATGCATACCCATGCACTATGCAAACACACCTAGGGCAACCCCATACCTACACACACCACATCACCAAGCCCAGCTCACCACAGTACACCCCTCACCCACACACATGGTGTCAAATGTATGGCCCACCCTCGGCCTCTGGCAAACCAACATCACACCCTGTGCATGTGATGATACCTGTGCCACATCCCTGTCATCCATACCATCAATGCAGGGACAGGTTAACATGGTTCTGATGCACATGGTGACTGTAGTACAGTGTAACACAGTACTGCAGTGTAACATGCTGTAAGGAGTAAAGTGTAATTCATAAATGGCAGGTAGTGTAGCCATCCAGCAATGATGCCTTATAGCTGTTAGTAACACTGGTTGGTTGTGGTCTCTATATTGTTATCCATTTGTGTTGTAAGTGTACATGTGTTAGCACAAGGATGCCCTGTGCATATGATGATACCTGTGCCACATCCCTGTCATCCATACCATCAATGCAGGGACAGGCTAATATGGTTCTGATGCACACGGTGACTGTACTACAGTGTACCACAGTACTGCAGTGTAACATGTAAGGAGTAAAGTGTAATGCATAAATGGCAGGTAGTGTAGCCATCCAGCAATGATGCATTATATCCCTATAATGTTATCCATTTGTGTTATAGGTGTACATGTGTCAGCACGTTGATGGTCTGCAGTCATATTTCACAATGGGGTATGGCACTGTGGTGACACCATGGCTGTGACATATTTGGTGTACAGTTGAACACGTCACAGGTTACTAAAATGGTTATTGCCTGTGCTACATGGACAGGTGACCCACTGAGGCATGTATATCCTGCAACCTGATGTAGACCCATCCACATACATGCACACTGTTACTTGGCAACACTGGGACTAGACCCCTACCTAGCTATGTAGTGATACTGAAGTGTGTGGTTTACATTGCACACAGCGTTTAGGGTGAGGTGTGTCCCAAGTTACATTTTACATGCAGAACATCTCCAGACATGTACAGTATGCTAATGGGGGATCTAATGGGTGTATATGGACAACATGTAGTGTGACATATTGTCATTTACACATTAACAGATACATAACAGCCAGACACACATCTGAGATACTAGGGCCTATCGCTGCTAACTATCTTGACCGTGTGTCCAATGTGTTACAGGTAGGCTGCATACAGTGCATGTGTAACTGGCATGGATTGTGGTATCAGTTACCTGTATGGTTGATGGTGACAGTGGTAACCATAACGTGGTACATGGGACATATACTGGGTGTAGCTTCATGTCATGACAGTGTACACAGCATCCACATCTTCCAGTGGGTATTGTACTCCCTGAAACCCATGATGACACTCTGCCATATGCACCATCATACATTGGCATTGACTGCAATACAACCCATAGTATACCCCAACAATGGTACTACAGGGATATGCATCTAATGCACATGCCACATGCATAGTAGGGTGGTGCAATGTCATCCCTCACAAATGGGCAGCGACAACACTATTTGTACTACTGTGTGGCAATGGGTATTATAATAGGAGTAGGTGGTCACAGAATGCTATACCCTACAGATATACGGACATGCACAACTACAAAAACATGCCAGAACACAATGGGTATCCCATGCCTATCAACCCATTTATAAAACACTGTTGTGCTGGTACTACAAGGCTCATGTAGTCTATATGGGGGGAGCTTAACAGGGTACATGTAATGTGCCATACAGCAGCAGCCACAACTGACTATGGCAATGGGTGTTGCATTGGTTGTGAAGGCCCTCATAGAATTCCCAAGTACAGGTGTGCTAACACACAGACACTGCTATACTCAGTCATGCACACATACATATGTGTCAGTACAGGGGTGCATCGCTGCAGGTGGTCATAGCTGTGTGCCTAGCTATTGTCCAAGGGGCGATGGGTTGTGTGTACAGTGGTCTCCTGCCACCTGCCAGGTGGCAGCAGGCAATCTATCGACAGACACTACTGTGATGACCCTCAGGGTGAGAATGACATGCATCAGCCAATCCTCCAGGTGCCTCCTGCACATGGCCAATGAGGTGATCAAGTTGACATGTATGCAACATGCATTACAACACATGGTTAGTGTCTGTGATGGAGACTTGTACCCAAGCATGTTCTGTTGACTGTGGTAGTGTAGTGGAGGTACCTGTGGCATGTGGTGCATACAGGGTGAAATCTCCTATATGTGCCAGTTCTTACACAGCTGGGCAGATGTCAGTGTCAATCAAGCTTAGGTTGCCTGTACATATCCCAGCTGGATACCTGCCATGTGCACATCTGTACAGGGTCCAAGGCAGTGACCCAAGCAGATCCACATAGTGTAGTAAATAAATAACTTTAATACTCTAATTCAAATGCAGTAAAAGGCTCTAACACAAGCCACATACAGTCATTGTTAAGTGCACTTTCACCACGTATAATACAAAGCTTCATCAGAACTGAAAATCTATTCTTTCAGGTGCATTAAATAATCACATAGTAAATTGAACAATCATTTCTTAAAGAGACCATTCGTCCCCTTAAATACCATGTTAAAATGTATTAATGCTCAAAATTCATACAACTTTAAAAATACAAACAACGACATTAAGTTATTCACTAGGCAGCTTAATCTACAAGTTTATTTTAAAGGTGCACATCTAAATCATGATGAAATGTCCAGGAAGAGTTTGTTTAATCCACCAAGTAATTCATCATTTAAAAATTTTGAAGAGTTAGTTGAAAAGGAGGTGAGACAATTGAATAATAAAGACAATTTTAGTAACAACAATTTGTCCGAAGAAGAAAAAAATTTGTTGAAATCATTACAGGATGAAAAGTGTAGAGTGATGAAGCCAGACAAAGGGGGAGGGGTGGTCCTGATGCATAATGAAGAGTATGATACATATATACACAATATTTTACAGGACTCAGAACATTATACTGTCCTTTCTCGTAATGAAATTAACATTTCTTATTCTAAAATTAAATATTATTTGTCAGATCATTTACTGCAAGGAAGTATTAATGAGAAATTATTTAATTTTTTGTATGTGGAGAATCCCAGGGTCCCTGCTATATTTGGGATCCCTAAAGTGCACAAAGGGATTAATGAACTAAAATTTAGACCTATAGTAGCAGGAGCTGGTAGTATCACTGAACCTTCAGCAATTTTTGTGAACTCCCAGCTAAAAAAAATTATAAACTCTGTTCCTCACATAACTAAAGATTCTTGGGATTACTTGAGGAGAATAACCAATGACAAATATGATGTGGATATAATTTTTGCTACTATAGATGTAGTAGAGTTATTCCCAAGTATCCCACATGAGACAGGTCTAGAGTGGTTTGGAGAAATTTTGTGCACTGAAACAGGATTAGGCAACAACACTATCAATTTGATTATGGAATTTACTGAAACGATTTTCAAAAACAATTTTGTTTACTTTAATGGGGACTTCTACCAACAAAGAAAGGGAGTAGCTATGGGGGCAGCATGTGCCCTTTATATGCCAATTGTGTTCTGTATTATTGGGAACAGAAATTTGTCCTTAACACTGACTGGTGGAGACATATCACCTTTTACACCCGCTACCTGGACGATATTTGTTTATTATGAAAGGGTTCAAAAGGAGAATTCAAGGAATTTATGCTCTATTTGAACAATTCTACTGATTTTCTGACCTTTACTTATACAACTGATGATTCTAGTATAAATTACCTGGATGTTATGATATATAAGGACACATTGAACAATTGTTTTCAGTCTATGTTTTATAGAAAACTCACTTTCTCTTATACTTATTTGCATTTCAAGAGTGGACACCCATATAACCAAAAGAAAGGGATAGTAAAAGGTCAGTTGATAAGGGCATCAAGAATGACTAGTACTTATTCTGCATTTTTAGATGAGGTCAAGATTGTAAGTTCTCTCTTCTTAGAAAGAGGATACCCTAAACCTATGATAGACTATTTAGTTGAGGAAGTTATTAAAAATAGGGACAGTAAGTTTTTTCCATTACTAGGCTTAGGTTACACGGATGAGACAACACATCGTGAGAATGGAGCTGAGTACGATGTGGCTTTTACACACACCTATTCTTCCACATCATGTAAAGTGGAAGAGATTATTAAAAAGTATTGGCCCATTTTGAAAGTGAACAAGGACACAGGGGTATATATTCCAGTACACCCTTCTTTTGTGAGAAGGAGAGGTATGAATTTGAAGGATATGTTCGAGAAGAAGAATGACAACCTAGGGAGGACTGTGAGGTCAAGAAGAGGTACTTTTAAATGTGGTGCCTGTCGTCAATGTGAGTTTATTCTTGAAGGCAGTGATATACGGATTCCCTCTAGAGGTATTAGGATGACAGCCTCTAAACATTATAATTGTGGTACGAAAGGGCTAATATACATAGGAATTTGTGGAGTTTGTAACAGTTTTTATATTGGAAAAACTATACGTACCCTTAGGAAGAGGATATACGAACATCTTTACGAAATTAGCAAATGCAAGGAATCTAATGCCTTTTACAGGCATTCTTTAGTTTGTAAAAATATGAATATTAGGTTTGCAGTAGTGATACAGGTAGTCACTGACCCCCGTGGTGGTAATTGGGAGTCCAGGGTTGAATTTAGGGAGTTATTCTGGCAGTTAAAAACTGACGCTGGCAGATTTCCTGGTCTTAATGATAGTATTAGTATTATTAGTGTGTTGAAATTAAGACAAGCTAAGCTATGACTGTATTGTTAAGTTATGAAATTATCACAGTATTCAATACTTCTCACTATTTTATTCACATTTTTTTAGCGGGGGGCTATTTATTATGTATAAATTTATTATTCCAGATCCACATAGGAACATTAAAATGAAAATTATGGTAATGTTGAATTAACTATTTTTAAAGTTGTTTGTATTTTTAAAGTTGTATGAATTTTGAACATTAATACATTTTAACATGGTATTTAAGGGGACGAATCTTTAAGAAATGATTGTTCAATTTACTATGTGATTATTTAATGCACCTGAAAGAATAGATTTTTAGTTCTGATGAAGTTTTGTATTATACAAGGTGAAAGCGTGCTTAACATTGACTGTGTGTGGCTTGTGTTAGAGCCTTTTACTGCATTTGAATTAGAGTATTAAAGTTATTTATTTACTACACTACGTGGATCTGCTTGGGTCACTGCCTTAGATTTTGTTGTGCTACTGGCTTGGTTTATTCGTACTTGTGGTACATCTGTACAGGGACTGACAGTCATCAGCTTGGCAAGTAGCTATGCAGTAGCATGAGTGTGTTGACAGACAGACGTCTGACAACAATATGTATGTCATAACTACGTGTCGGAAGCCATCACTATCATGTGCTGTACAGACAGTAGTGTACAGTTACATTCACATGACAGATCATTACCCAGTAAGGGGTGTATACTGTGACACAGCTCACACACCAAGGATACAACATGGAGGCCTCGGTGTCCAGCTATGCTCACAGGTGTGCCTGTTGTCAGTACTACATTTAGCACTCTGCTCTTGCCTGGGTTAGCACTGTCAACAGTAGTATTGCCATGATATACTACATGCCAGTGTGACAGCAAATGCCCTGGGGTCCTACACCTTTATGTTACACATTCACATGGATAACAGTGCTGTACAGGCCTCATATATGTTTGTGTCCCACACATGACACTCACACCCCTTGCTACAGTAATGACAGCACATATGCGCATGTATTGTACATGGCATTATATACACTTATTGCAGATTATCAGACTGGATGGTGTGACCTGGTTACCGGGGCTAAGCCATGCTTAGCAAGTTACAACATTGCTGCAATATAACAGCTAAGATGATTTGCTCACTGGTAAGTAAAGCCTACACTGTGTAAGCACCCATACATTTACCCATATCTCAGCACTGCTTAGCTTCGTGCAAACCCACACAAACCTGCTTAATGCTGCTCAAAACTGCCTGATCCACTCTGTATCAAACAGCCCTTGTTCTGCCCAACAACAAAATGAACAGCCCTTGCAGGTCTTGAACCCAGGACCCTGTATACTGAAATCACAACACTTAACCACTACGCCATGACCACTGTGAAGACAGCTGTTGTTTTACCAATATAGCTGTCAATACACATATTGAGTAGTATTGAACAATTGCCTTTAGTTCCTGAATTGTGTAGTCCTTGTTATTAATATGACTGTTGCATCACATATGTTGTTTTATCATAATGTGCACATAGCAAATATATATGGTGAGATACATCTGTGAGGGTATACACAACCGTGAGTTTACTCATGACACGAATATGGTTGTATACATATAATAGGTCTATATATGTCTACATGTACATGCACATGTATATTCATACATATGTCTGTATACACATCTGTCTAGTGCTACACATATATGGCCATGTGTACATCTCTTCGTATGTACACACACACACACACACACACACACATATGTATATATATATATATATATATATATATATATATATATATATATATATATATATATATAGATAGATAGATAGAAAGATATATGTATATGAGCATATGTATCCCTATCTGTATATGTGTAGACATATATTGCTCTGTATGCACCAGTGACAAGTGGATTACCACAGGTTACAGTCCTAGGTCCTCTCCTGTTTGGTAACTACTTCTCTGAAGTATAGGCTAACACAGAAGGTCTTCGGCTAACAAAGTTCGCAGATGACTGCAAACTAGGAGCCATAATCAAAACTCCTGACAATGTGGACATCCCACAAAAGTGCCTCACTGAGACAAATGCCTGGTGTCAAAGCCATGGCCTAAGCTCAATGCCAAAAAGTGCATTGTCATCCCTTTTGGTAAAAACTCTGTACCCATGAATTACCACATAGGCGGTAGTCTACTTAACACCAAAAGTGTGATAAGAGACCTTGGAACACAGGGGGACAGTAGTCTCTCCTTTGATAATCACATCACAACAGTAGTCAGGAAATCCTTCTAAGTGGCACACCTCATCACAAAAGGTTTCTCATTCAGGAAAAAAGTGGTCATTGTTCCCCTCTAATCATCACTCATTAGACCCATTATAGGGTGCAACGCCCATTTTGGTATGTACCTCACAAGACTTCTACAACAACAACTGGAAAGGCCACAGAAGTACTTCAGAAAGAGGATTACTGTCCTCAAACAGATGCACTATGCAGACCATCTAAAAAAACTCCAGCTTTACTCTGTCGCATATCGCCTACTCAGAGGGGATCTCTGCCTAACATACAAAGCTATGTCAGAACCAGAGCTGTTGGACATGCTCCACTTAAAGAAATCCCAATCCCTCCAAGCTACATGCTCTAGGTTCCTAAACCTTGTCACCATAATAAACAGAATATGCTGGAGGGATAGATTTCTTTCCCAGAGACTTCCCATACTCTGGAACAAACTACCTATCTATATCAAACAAAGCTCCTCATTAGCACTCTTCAAGATGGGAGATAGGAAATTCACCCCGGGGATCACTTCTGTGGCTCTTCTTGACAGGGGCACAGGAAAATAATTTTCTTGGGTGGCAAAAGCCAGGGTACCATTTGGCTAGGCTTATATAGGCCCTAGGGCCAATAGCCTAGTACATACCTATGAACCTGTATATGTATATATCTGGGTGTTGATATGTATATATATATATATATATATATATATATATATATATATATATATATATATATATATATATGTACATATACATATCCATCTATATATGTCTATATGTATATGTGTATATATCTATATAGATATCTGGATAATTATATATACACATATTTTCACCATATGTCCTGAACATGGAGTGTAACCCTAGCTCAGCCCCTATAGTCCCAACTTTGTAGTGCAAGGGGATGTCAGGTGTGTATAGCAGGTATATTTGTAGTGTATTGCTACTGTAATAGGGATTGTCTTCACAGACATGGTGTGTGTGGGAGGTCACATCTGCTTTTAACATATGTGCCATTGGCTACTGACAGACATCCTAAGGACATCATAGTACAGTACTGCTGCTAGCACGTAATGCTCCTGTGGACTACAGCAGAGATATTGGCCAATATATGTGGACATACTGACACACCCTGGACAGTCCAGAGGTATACACAGAACCCCTTTGTGCAAGACATGTGGACCAAGCCTGACAATGTGCATGTTAACAGCCATGTAGATGGGTATAACATGTAATGACTGGTATACATTTGCCCCCATAGGTTATGCATTCACACACCCCATCTGCCCTGACACATAATAACTGCTGATACAGAGGTGCCATGGCCACATACTACCCACTAGATATTGACATACACCTGTACAGCATCCCACTGCTCTGTATGACATACATGACTGTTAAGGGAGTCCTGGCAACAGTACATCTGGCAAGTATCTGGGCATGACATCCCACTGGGTAAGTACACTAAGCTGCTAGGCATGTAACAAAGCACTGTGCAGGCTACAGGCAGACTTGCTCAACACTGGCCTACATTTCCTATGGGGGAATGCACATGTACCTGCATAAATCGCAGGCTCTAAAGGCATGTCACAGCACAAAGTATGATATATCAGTGTGAAAGTGATCCTGGTGGGTGGAATACTCTGCTGCTTGATGCCTGTAAGATCCCATGATATCTTTTAGTTGAGCTTCTTATCCACTGGGATGGGTTCCCTTCGGTTAGTTCAGTGTGTCAGGTGTCTGGCACAGCTCAACAATTTGCTGTAGGAGGTCCATGTCCACTCTACAGCATGCCACTATCTCCAGCTCTTGTAGCCCCTGGTAGGTTACCCTGGGTCTGTACACTCTTCTCCGTCTCCTCACTGTGGGTTGGTTGGCAGCATTCACATCCTCACCACCCTCAGCCTCTTGCATATGTTGTTGTATGATGCCTACTGCAGCCCCTATCATTTTGTAGTTTTGTTTGTTAAACGTTCCCCACTTGTATATACTGGTGGTGTAGAGTATGGGAAAAACCAGAAGGGAAGGTGTTTGCATAGGTTATAGTAGTGTTCTGGGCTGGTCTGCTGCCTGTGTAATTGGCTGATTCTGATACATTTCACCTGCCAGCTATGCTAGTTCTCCTTGATTGCCTTCCTACTGCTGTTTTCCCTTTCCATTGCCTTCCTGTTTAAGCCTAGGGGGACGCCGCGCAAACACAGTGCTCAAATGTGCACAGAGCTGCTATTTCCTGGTCCTGGTTTACCTTTTTTTTTCTTTAAAACCTGGTGAGCAGTGCACACACCTGCTTAGGCAATGTTAAGAGTGCTAGGCAGACTCAGACACATCCCTTTGCCTAGCTGTCCTAAGATAGGAGCAAACCTGAGCCACAGTGCTCCAATCTGCTTACAGTATGCCTGACACCCCCCTATGATGTCACCTAACTCCTAAGCTTGCACCAAGCTATTCCTGCTCTTACACTGTTGGGCCCTGTCTAGCATGGGGTCTACTTGAGTTGACCGAGACGCCACTTCACCGACACGCAGAAGACCGAGACCAAATGACCGAAAATGAAGGTGATCGACAAGGTGAAATCCCGACAGCTGAAAGACCGACACTATGGAACAGAATCCCAGTCCATGTGAGGCACAGCCCCTCACTGACTCTGTTCAAGCCTAGTATGAACCTATGAACCTATGAACCTATGACTTGGTAAGTGTGCGACAGTGAGGGATTTAGGGTTAGGGAGCAGACAGGTAAGTGTGCGATAGTGAGGGATTTAGGGTTAGGTGCGGGAAAGGTGAGTGTGCGGTAGTGTTGGACTTAGGGTTCGGGTAAGGTAAGTGTGTGATAGTGACGGAGTGTAGTTTAGGGGCGGGTTAAGTGAGTTAGGGTTAGGGTGCGGGTAGGGTGTGTGCGATAGTGACGGGCTTTATGTTTTAGGGTGGGTAAAGTGAGTTAAGGTTAGGGTGCAGGTAGGGTAAGTGTGCGATAGTGATGGACTTTAGGTTTAGGGGTGGGTTAAGTGAGTTAGGGTTAGGGTGCGTGTAGGGTAAGTGTGCGGTAGTGTAGGACCTTCGGGTTAGGGTTTGGGTTAAGGTTAGTGGATATGTAATTGTGTGTAATGTGTAGTTTACGTTTTGTGTGTCGGTGTAATGGTGTTCGGTTTTGTGAGTTGTCGGTATTGTGTGTTTTCGGTTGTTTGGTCTCGGTGTTTTACGTGTCGGCAAACTGGCGTTTTGGTCAACTAAAGTAGACCCCTAGCATGCTGTGGAAATCTGGGATTCACTATCATTCCCCTCATTTGCATAGGATTGCCTGTTAATGCATAGTTACATGTCTCACACTGAGCCTACCCCTTAGCAACCACTACTCACTGGCTATGTTGTCTTCTGCCTGCCATTGACTTTAATGGCAGAATAGTGATTTTAGTTAGTATGCTTATTTTAGGTTTATTTTCGTATTCTCCCCTCGATCCCATTTGTGCACCGCTGCCCTACGCTTAAATGGCTGAGATCGGCTAAAAAAAATAAAAGTTGATTTTTTTATTTTCTAAACTGTTTTCAATGCCAATGGCTTTATACTTGACCATTGGCATGCTTCCTGAATGATATGCACCCTTTATTTGGAGCTGTCACAGCTCCATTTTGAAATTTGCAGAAATGTTCTCTGTTACTAATCGAGTACATTTCTGCAGATTGCACTAGTCCTGCATGACCAGTTTCCAGCTTCCTGGATTGCAAATTCACCTCATTTGCATGAATTTATCCTTTAATTGGGTTAATTTGCATACAGGGGCTGAGTCCATGCAGGACTAGTGCAGGATCGCTCGTGTACGCCCCTACAGGCTATTCCTGGATCGCACGGCAGACCTATTGCCTGCTAGAGCTCCTGCAGTAATCCTGCACGCCATGCAAAGCTTGCAGAATCCAGGGGCATGTCTACTTACAGTAAAGGTATAAAGTACCTGAATATAGATTTTAAGTATATACAAAGGACTATGTGAAAGTCACAGGCTTCTTATGACTTTATAAGTACTTGAATATTGTGGATAAATGTGGCCATGCACAATCACACTTGAAAGACTTAGGGCAACCAGTGAACTAAGCAGAATTTATTATTAATAGGTTAAAACATAAAGGGGTATATTATGCTTTATATAGCTGTAACCTTATGGGGACACCTTGTTGATTGCTTTAAGGAATGGAAAGGGGATAAAGGAAAGACTGTAAAGGGGACACTTCTGGGAAAAGTATAAGGAAATATAGGATAAGACAGTTTTTTGTGTATGACTGTGACATATTTTTATGTGCAGTAAAGATGCAGAACAAGGGATTAAGACAGAGAAAAACAACTTCAGCTGTGAGGAAAACTGCATCCTAATGGCAGCTCTCAAGACACATAGCAAATATCTGTTTGCACTACAAAGCAAGTACAAGTATGACTCCATCATTGTCCATGCTGGTGTGAATGACCTGAGACGTACCTTCCTGGACTACATGAAAAGAGACATAGAGGAGCTCTCTGACCATGTAGCCCAGGCTGGTATGACCCTGACCTTGAGTAGCATCTTGCCCTCACCAAGAATGATGCCACAGTATAAAGACAAAATGATCAGTTTCAACATTTGGCTAAAGTATTGGTGTCATTCAAAGGGGATCCAGTGTCTGTCAGCCTGAGATGACATGCTCGACAAGTCATGTTGCTTTGCTAGGGATGGCTTGCACCTGTCAACCTTAGGCTTTCGTATACCAGCTAAGGCTCTAGCCACCCCCATAGTGCCTTTTTTAGGAAAGGCTCAAAGGACAAACCCACCTCCATAGACAACCCAAGGATAAAAAAACTAAAGGAAATGCTACTCAATGCCAGAAGTCTAAAACTCAAGATGCACGCACTCAAAGCTCTCCTCAGTATGGAAAAAATCAATGTCTGTGCAGTAACAGAAACCTGGTTCAAGGCTCCTGAGATCACCCCAGCACTACCAGGTTATAACTCATACCATGCGTTTCGGCCCCAAAACTCGGACCGAAGCACAAAAGGAGGGGGAGTATCTATATTCATCAAAGATACCTACACCTCCAGGTTAGTGGCACTGCATGAAGCATCGGAAACCATCCATGTGCAACTAACAGTGGGCAAAACTGAATTTCAGTTTGTAGCCTGCTACAGAACACCCTCCCTATTACAGGAACCCCACTTGGCATTCCTGAGAACATTGGAGAATATGAAGGTCTCTCAAAACACTACCCAAACATTGACTGGGAAAACTACTCAAGCCCAAACACCCTCACCCAACGGTTCCTTGAATTTATAAACTCTAACACAATGGAACAACTGGTCACCACTCCCACAAGAGGAAACAACATATTGGACCTGGTCATCAGCAACACGGGGACTCTATGTTCCACACCAGAGGTAAACCCCTCATTGGTAAGATCAGATCATAAACACATTTCCCTGGACATCCATATCCCGTCCCCACCCCCAGCCAAGGAAATCACTGTAAAGAATTTCTCAAAAGCCAACTTTGCACTTCTCAAGACTGAGGTGGAATCCATGAAAGCCCCTGGGCCAGAGGATAATACAGCCCAATCCGCAGAATCCTTTACAAATGCATTCTATGAGCACCTGCAGGAATGCATGGATCGTGCTATCCCAAATAAAACCAAGACTCACTCCTCCAAAAACAGGAGACCAGTCTGGTGGACCCCAGCCTTAAATAAGCTATACAACAGAAGGAGGAAGCTACTACATGACAGAGCAAAATCCCAAAAAGGGAAGGCATCTCTGATCAGTATTAGCAAGAAACTTCGATCCCTCATAAAATCATCAAAGGCCAGTTTTGAAAGAAAAATTGCCCTAGAAACTAAAGATAATCACAAGGCCTTCTTTAGTTATGTCAGGAACATGGGCAGAAACTCCCAGATATGCTCTGAATTGTTGCATAACGGTACAGAATATACTGAACCTACAGACATAGCCAATATCCTGGCAGACAGATTCAGTGCAAACTTCTCCCCCCCTTCTCCCCCAAAGGAGAAAATGCCTATCCCAACTGAATGTAACCTCCATGACATCACAGATGCACAGGTGAAAGCTGCCCTCTCCAAAGCAAAAAACACAGCATCTATGGGACCGGACGGTGTCCCAGGCTGTGTCTTACATGAGCTCCAAGAAGAACTGAACCCTCACATTAAGTCACTGTTCAAACTTAGCCTTACTACAGGATATGTACCCAAAGAATGGCGTACAGCTACAGTGGTCCCACTCCACAAAGGTGGTGCCACAATGGACCCCAGAAACTATTGCCCCATAAGCCTGACTAGTCTGGTCTGTAAAGCTATGGAGTATATTATCATGGAACTCATAAACAAAGACATTGGGAGCCTCCAGACACTGGACCCTACCCAATTCGGCTTTGTTAAGGGCAGATCTTGCCTCTTAAACCTAGTTGATTTCTTTGAAACAGTTACCAAAGCCATAGATGAGGGCAAGATAGTCCACACAGCCTACCTGGACCTCGCAAAAGCCTTCGACACAATACCTCACTCGGGCATCAGAAATATGTTTACCAGGTT
The DNA here is from genome assembly GCF_019279795.1 of Protopterus annectens. Classification (NCBI taxonomy): domain Eukaryota; kingdom Metazoa; phylum Chordata; order Ceratodontiformes; family Protopteridae; genus Protopterus; species Protopterus annectens. Next base: position 1,091,327,049 of record NC_056739.1, on the reverse strand, counting down.
AAATATCAACCCCTATGTCACAAGATGGGTTGCAAACTAGCTCAGAGATAGAACCCACATGGTCAGAATCGCAGGTGCCATGTCCGAATCCAAACCAGTTACAAGTGGTGTCCCACAGGGCTCTGTTTTGGGACCTCTCTTGTTCGGTATATACTTCTCTGAGGTTCAGGCTAACAAGGGGGGTTTATGGCTGACAAAGTTCGCAGATGACTGCAAACTGGGGGCCATAATTGAATCTCCAGCTGACACAAGCATCCTCCAAAAAGGTCTTACAGAGACGGATGCTTGGTGCCAGAGCCACAGCCTCAAGCTAAATGCTAAAAAGTACATAGTCATCCCCTTTGGGAAAAACAAGGTGCCCACAACTTACCACACAGGTGGTAATCCATTAAGTACGGAAGAAGTAATTAGAGATTTGGGGACCAACGTAGATAGTAATCTCTCCTTTGATAATCACATTGCCAAAGTGGTTAGAAAGACCTTCTGTATAGCCCACCTTATCACGAAAGGGTTTGCATCTAGATCAAGAGAGGTCATTGTGCCCCTCTACTCATTACTCATCAGGCCCATAATTGAATACAATGCCCCTTTTGGGATGTACCTTACCTGACACCTGCAGCAACTGGAGAGACCCCAAAAGTACTTCACCAAGAGGATCATGGGCTACAAACAGATGCCCTATGCAACTCGACTAAAGAAACTCCAGCTCTACTCAGTTGCTTACCGCCTACTCAGAGGCGATCTATGCCTGACGTACAAAGCCATGTCAAACCCAGAATTAATGGACATGCTCCACCTCAAAAAATCCAAGTCCCTTAGAGCTACACGATCCAGGGACCTAAACCTCAGCAAAAAAATAAATAGGACATGCTGGAGGGACAGGTTCATTTCCCAGAGGCTCCCCTCACTCTGGAATAAAATCCCAATTCATGTTAGACATAGCCCCTCGCTGACCCTCTTCAAGCGAAATCTGGACGCGTGGATGGGAAATCACAAATTCACCCCTGGGATCTCTTCTGTGTCCCTGCTAGACAGAGGCACAGTAAACTAATCTTAAAAGGGTACCTTCTGTGACCTGCTTTACAGAGGCACAATAGGCTAATCTAATAGGGAGACGGAAGCCAAATACACTCTGGCTAGGCTAAATGCCCTAGAGCAGATAGCCTAGTATCTACATATGAACCTATCAACCTATGCCAAACAAGCTGAGAGGGGAAAATGCCTGAAATCAAGCTGTAATGGACATTAATGCAGTCAGTGAAAGAAACCACACATTAAAAGTGCAAGAAGAGGGCAAATGATATTGCAGGATGTGCTAGAGCCAAGGCAAGGCAGAGTGCAGTTGGCCGCACTAGTATTGGGAGTGGGTGCTCTAAAACATAGATCTTTAACTCAAGATGAGGAATACCACCTCTCCATTCATTGGAATGACAATAACACAGGGGATGATGGCACTGGAACAATCAGAGGTGGTGTGGACACTGGCTATTACCAACATATGCAGCAGTAACACACTTCTGCTCAGGAAGGTTGGTTTAAAGCAATAACATACACAGTATCTATATACAGAACTGAATGCTGCCATGGAATTCTAACATTAAACAAGTGAATTACTATTAACAGGTAAGATACCCACATCTGTACAGAATGACAATGAAGGCAGTGGTGCATGGTAAGTGTCCCTCACACTAACTTACTAAGCATACAGTAGTGTATACTTCTTCTTTATTGGTAATGTTTTCAAACCTTTTTTACAGGGTCAGCAGCAGAAATAAACAGTTCCACTATACCAATAAATTTGGAGGATATCAGCAGCAGAATGGCTTTTGAAGATGATGGTGATGATAACATAGTTATATTTATGAGGCAGCCTGAAGAAAGTGGCACACAGTCCCAAATTTAATGTCAGGATCTCCACCCCCAAAACATGTTAGTAACTCTGCAGGAAGCAAAACTGCATCACAAATTCAAGCACAGGATGACAGTACACTCCAGCTTGTAGAGGGAGAAAACCCACGTACCTGTACACTAGCAACTCCAAACCCAGATGACCACTTTCAGGATGATGGTAGAAATTCATAGGTAACAGTGTCCACAGTGACACATTTACACAGGGGAGATAGGCACAGGAATTTGTTACAGCTATCCTAGAAAACATGTAAGGCATTGGCAGACTAGAAGCTAATGTGCTATGACATTGTTAGGGCTTAGAGCAGTGCCATAGACAGTCAGCAAGAAATGGTCCGAGTCCTCCTGGGCATACATGAAGATTTCCAGCAGTACCTGGAAATGGCAGACAGTAGGGTTACTGCCATGATCACAATGATGCATAATATGGTGGCACACCAAGCATCTGTCGCTGTCTGTCTTCATACACTAGTTAGGACTTACCAGACTCAAGTAGGAGTCAGTCTTGGAAGGAAATGAGGATGGGATACTGTCCAGACATGTGGGAGCAGTTTGCATGAGACTACAAGTGCTACTCAAGAAAGTACTGTAATTAGTTGGGGGGACTAAGCACAACAGATTTCATGCAGGCCATGTCAGCATTTGTCTACCCCTAGCATACACTCTCATTTGAGGTCTTGACCCTTGTCCCACAGCACTGTCATATCAATGTCTGTAGAATTACCTGCAACAAGTAGGTCATGACATCAGACCGACTCACCATCCAGTATCATGATAGACCCTCTTCAAAATCACTTACACCATCACCAAACCTGTCTTTAGTAGATGTGTATGATGTACTTGACTTTGACCTACTGTGATTCAAGTTTGACATTTCTGTTTCTTCCAATCTGACCTTCAAATATACATATCAATGTTTAACTCAACGGGGAATGCCCTATTAACTAATTTTAAAAAAGAAAAGGGGGGTTTGGGTCACTTTTTAACTGTATATGTATTTCATTCCTAGACTGCGGTGGTGGTGCTGCAGTAGCGTTGTCACCTCACAATAAGACGTTGTCCTGTTCAATTCTCAGTTAGAGCGTCTTCTGTGTGGAGACATGCCTGAATGGGCATACCTTCATTGAAGGTTGTGCATCAGGACCGGCAACTCGGCACGTAAAAATCTACTGCCAATCCATTAGCGGACCAGAGTTCCGCTGTGGTGACCCCTAACCAGGAAACGCCGAAAGACACAACATATGTATTTCATTGCTGTAATGGTAGTGCTTAAAACCTCACGGAGCAGAGTAAAGAAAGCTGTATTTCATAACATAAGATTGCAGTCATGAACACCTTTAATGCTGTATGCATTGACATTGTTATAGCTGGCAGTTATCTACAACTTAAAAGTAGCAATACATACATTTTCAGGGAAACACTAATAAGAAAATTACTGATTATAATGAGTATTCTGCCATGTAAAACAAACACTGTTGCCACTTCTCCCTCACTAGTGCGCAAATGATGATATTTTTTGTCTCTGAGGCCACAAATTATTGTGTATGATAATATAAAATAATCTGATGTGCAGTTACTCAACAGACAACATAGTTCAAACTGAGATAATATTGCATAATATGAAAAAATAGGTTATGTTTTATTCATTTTCAAAGTAAGAACTCGTAAAATTGTGACAACACTTTTTGCTAATTGTACCACTTCAGACATTCAGCATGTACATACTAAGGTACATGACTTCACTAGAATTTACTGTGCAAAACAGTTATAACTGTGATTATTCCTTGTATGATGCCTTATGACATCACTGAACAGGGGTCAGTGAACACTCAGGCATGACTTTTACAAACAATATGATTACTTGTTTTGCAACAAAAAAAAAATTATTATTTGAAGATGAGAAGGAATGTCAGAGGAACACTGACAGTAGACCATGCAACACACAGCCCAGCCTACAGATACCACTGCATGCATCAGTTATACCCCATGTTCCTTTTACAAGAATGGGAACACTAACATAAATGTCATGGTCCATCTTTCTGGACTTGAAGCCACTCCTTTACCTGCACGGCCACATACTGTGTATGAGCCCACTGCATGGGGTACCTTACTACTGCTGCAGGCTGGTCACTATTAGTCAAGTAGTACTGAAGCTGCAGTAACACACGGGTCACTTCACCACCAGACCGATGCATGATCATGTTGTATAGAATGCAACATGCAGTAACCATCCTGCATGTTGTCACTGGGTCATACTGAAGGGCATCCCAGACTCATCCAGGTACCTAAAGTGGCTCTTCAGGAGGTCAAGAACCCTCTCATTGAAAGCACAGGTCTGGGACAGAGAAAATGGGGGATAGGGGGAAAAAACAAAGAAAAAGTGATTTAGTATTCCATGACACATTTTATCATGAATAACTTACTTAAATAAAATTGAATAATGAGAAAAATATTTTTCCACTTACCAACAAGAAGAGGCGATAGAGTGAGCTAGTGTGCCACATATGGGAGTTGTGTGCACTGCCATAATGCTGGGTAGAGACCACGGTGATGTACCGCTATGCATCACACGCTACCTGGCAATTTACAGAATGGTAGCCCTTGCTATTGTGATACCACTTCCCCTGTGAAACACACGGGGCTCTAATTGCAAAGTGGGTGTAATCTATTGCATTGAGTACATCAGGGAAATGTGCCACACGATAAAAGTCACACATAGTCCAGATCTGGTTCCGAAGTGATACTGACAAATAGCTGTACTGATCCACATGTGCCAAGAATATATCCAGGAACTGCTGCAGTACCCTTGAGGCAGAAGCCTGTGAGATATCCAACCTGTCCCCAGTATCTGTCTGGAAGGTCGTCATGGCAAGTATAGTGAGAGTTATACATACCTTAGCATGCACAAGGATAGGAAGTCCACTCATATGGGGGTCATACATGCTCACTAAGACACTTCTGATATCCTTGTCCACTCTAAACCTATCAAGTATTTCCTGATTATCAAAATTATAGTAGGTTATTCTCTGCTTATGTCTCCACCTGCATGGCCAGCGAGCTGTATGGGAGCAAGTGGTTTTGACTGACTCTATCAAGACAAGCAGTTCATACTGTGAAATAGCAAGGCTAGCAGCAAGTGACAGCATCTTTGAGATTGCAAAGAAGATAGAATAGGTGTGACTACTCTTTCTGTAATGAGTCTGCGGATGGCGAGTAAAAGAGAAAAAAATGTAATTATAAATTTCAAGTAGGTTTGAGAATACTTCATTACCATATGCTGTTTTTGATAATTTCTCATTTACAGCTCATTATGACTTCATATGCTTAAGCTTATTTACAGCCATTGTGCATTAGCATAAGTGGCCTTTATGACTCACGGCTTACCTGCACTCATTTGTGGGCAGAGTGGATAGCCTTAATGTATTTGCATTATGACTATGAATGCCACTCTTACAGTTACTTGCTTAGATCATCTGAAACTGTGTCACAGTTACTCCTGGAATCACTTTGAAACACAGTTAGCATTCCTACAACACAACTGATAAAAATGAAATGTAAAAGGTAATGCTAGTAGCACCAGTATTCCCTTCCAGCAAGAAAAACTCAGAAAAAATACATTCGAAGTCGAAAATAGTAAAAAAACTTTTATTCACCAAATAAGATTTAACTCTTTCATCTACTGCACCGTAGACTTTATTAGAATCAATTAATCAATTAATCCACCACATTTAAATATGTGAAGCCTTCTTCTTCTTTTTTCGGCTGCTTCTGTCAGGGGTCGCCACAGCAGATCAACTGTTTCCATTTCTTCCTGTCCTCTGCATCTTGCTCTGTCACACCAACTGCCTGCATGTCCTCTCTCACCACATCCATAAACCTTATCTTAGGCCTTCCTCTTTTCCTGTTACCTGGCAGCTTCATCCTTAGCATCTTTTTCTCAATATATTGTGCATCCCTCCTCAGCACATGTCCAAACCAATGTAATCTTGCCTCTCTGGCTTTGTCTCCAAACCTTCCAACCTGGGCTGACCCTCTAATATACTTATTCCTAATCCTGTCCATCCTCATCACACCCAGTGCAAATCTTAACATCTTCAACTCTGCCATGTCAAGCTCTGACTCCTGCCTTTTTGTCAATGCCACTGTCTCCAACCCGTATAACATAGCTGGTCTCACTACCCTCTTGTTGACCTTCCCTTTCACTCTTACTGGTACTCGTCTGTCACAAATCACTCCTGACACTCTTCTCCATCCACTCTATCCTGCCTGTACTCTCTTCTTCACCTTTCTTCCACACTCACCATTACTCTGAACTGTTGATCCCAATTACTTAAACTCATTCACCTTCACCACCTCTACTCCCTGCATCCTCACCATTCCTCTGTCTTCCCTCTCATTCACACACATATATTCTGTCTTAGTCCTGCTGACCTTCATTCCTCTTCTCTCTAGAGCATATCTCCACCTCTCCAGGGTCTCCTCCACCTGTTCCCTAGTCTCACTACAGATCACAATGTCATCTGCAAACATCATAGTCCACTGGGACTCCTGTCTGATCTTGTCTGTCAACCAGCCCATCACCATTGCAAATAAGAAAGGGCTCAGAGCTGATCCTTGATGTAATCCCACCTCCACCTTAAACGCATCTGTCACTCCCACCGCAGACCTCACCACTGTCACACTACCCTCGTACATATCCTGTACCACTCTTACATACTTCTCTGATACTCCTGACTTCCTCATACAATATCACAACTCCCCTCTAGGCACCCTGTCCAATGCTTTCTCTAAATCCACAAAGACACAATGCAACTCCTTCCGACATTCTCTGTACTTCTCCAGCAACACTCTTAAAGCAAACATGGCGTCTGTAGTGCTCTTTCCTGGCATGAAACCATACTGCTGATCACTAATCATCACCTCCCTTCTTAACCTAGCTTCCACTACTCTTTCCCATAACTTCATGCTATGACTGATCAGTTTAATCCCTCTGTAGTTACTACAGCTCTGCACATCACCCTTATTCTTAAAAATCGGTAGCAAAACACTTTTTCTCCATTCCTCAGGCATCCTCTCACTTTCCAAGATTTCATTAAACAATCTAGTTAAAAACTCCATTGCCATTTCACATAAACACCTCCATGCTTCCACAGGTATATCATCTGGACCAACAGCCTTTCTGTTCTTCATCCTCTTCATAGCTATCCTTACTTCCTCCTTGCTAATCCACTGCACTTAATGATTCACTATCTGCACATCATCCAACCTTCTCTCCCTCTCATTCTCTTCATTCATCAATCAAAGTACTCTTTCCATCTGCTCAACACACTCTCCTCGCTTGTGAGTACATTTCCCTCATTATCCTTTATCACCCTTACCTGCTGCATATCTTTACTAGCTCAGTCCCTCTGCCTAGCCAATCGGTACAGGTCCTTTTCTCCCTCCTTAGTGTCCAACCTTTTATACAACTCTTCATACGCCTTATCCTTAGCCTTCGCCACCTCTCTCTTTGCCATGCACCTCATCTCCTTATACTGTTGTCTACTTTCTTCATCTCTCTGACAATCCCACTTCTTCTTCACCAACCTCTTTCTCTGTATACTCTCCTGTACTTCTTCATTCCACCACCAGGTCTCCTTGTCCTCCTCTCTCTTTCCAGATGTCACACCAAGCACCCTTCTAGCCATCTCTCTTACTAGCTCTGCTGTAGTTACCCAGCTATTCGGTAACTCTTCACTGCCACCCAGTGCCTGTCTTAACTCTTCCCTGAACATCACCTACATTTACCCTTTTTCAATTTCCACCATTTGATCCTTGGTGCTGCCCTCACACTCATCCTCCTCTTCTTGATCACCAATGTCATCCTACAAACCACCATCCTATGCTGCCTAACTACACTTTCCCCTGCCACCACTTTACAGTCTCCAATCTCTTTCAAATTGGCCCTTCTACATAAGATATAATCCACCTGTGTGCATCTTCCTCCACTCTTGTATGTCACCCTATGCTCCTCCCTCTTGTTAAAATACGTATTTATCACAGCCATGTCCATCCTTTTCGCAAAATCCACTACCATCTGACCTTCTGCATTCCTTTGCTTAACACCATACCTACCCATCACTTCCTCATCCCCTCTGTTCCCTTCACCAACATGCCCATTGATATCTGCTCCAATCACCAGTCTCTCACCCTTGGGTACAGTCATCACCACTTCATCCAATTCACTCCAAAATTTTTCTTTCTCATCCATCACACACCCAACTTGTGGAGCATATACACTAACAACATTCATCATTACACAATCAATTTCCAGCTTCATAAACACCACTCTATCTGACACTCTTTTCACCTCCAAAACACTCTTAGCATACTGTTCCTTCAGGATAATGCCTACGCCATTTCTCCTCCCATCCATACCAAGATAAAACAATTTGAAACCGCCTCCGATACACCTAGCCTTGCTCCCCTTCCATCTGGTCTCTTGCACACACAATATGCCAACCGTCCTTCGGTTCATCATATCAGCTAGCTCCCTCCCTATACCAGTCATACTGCCAACATTCAAAGTTCCGACCCTCACTATCACAGTCCTAGCCTTTACCTGCCTTCTGGCATGCCTTCCGCCTCTTCTCCTCCTTCGGCCAGCAGTAGCCCAATTTCCGCCAGCACCCTGTTGGCCAACAGTACTGCTGGCGGTCATTGTTAACCCGGGCCTCGACCGATCCGGTATAAATTTCTGTACAGTTTTCTGCATATATGATGTGGCAAAATTTTATGCCGGATGCCCTTCCTGACGCAACCCTCCCCATTTATCCGGGCTTGGGACCGGCACAAAGAAATGCACTAGCTTGTGCATCCCCAGTGGCTGGGTTATTTAAATATGTGAAGCCAACCAATAACATTCTTTTATACAATTTAGTTCTCTTTTAGTGTTATAATTTAAAATGACAGTTTTAAAAACATAACAAAGAATGTTAAAAAACCTACATAAATACATCATTTAGTGTGATGTGTACTATTTCTATTAAAACATTCCTATAAAATATAAGCATAAGCAATGACCTGATAATAAATAACTTTCTTAATATTTATTGCTCTCCTGAGTGTACTTGAACTCATATTTACCTTGTATGTATAATCACAGAAATATACTGAAAGGTGTAACACATATGAGCCCAAAAATACAAACAAAAAACATCCTAAAATCTATAAAAATGTACTAGCAAGTCTGAAGTGTTTAAAATTGTTGTGACACATACTGATACTTTAGTTCTCCAATTGTCTTAACTCTAACACTGGAGTAATGGGAATATTGTCATTAATTCCTGGTATGTTAGTTGCATTAAGCAATAGCTGCCATCTAACTTCCTTTTCCTCCAATATAGTCTTAATGTTCCCTCCTCTAGGTTTTAATGTGATACTTTCCAAAATTCCAAATTTAAATGTAGAACATGTAGAACTAATTTCCAAATGTCTAAACAAAGCATTGTTCCTGTCTTTTTTTCTGATATGATAGAAATGTTTGTATATTCTGTTTTTAAGGGCTCTGTTTGTCTTTACAATATAAAATGCGTTAAATATTATTTGGTGAGTAAAAGGATTTTTACAATTTTCGACTTGGAATGGACTTTTTCTGTGTTTTTCTTGCTGGAAGGGAATACTGGTGTTACTAGTGTTACCTTTTATGTTTTATTTTTATCAGTTACGCCTGGAATCAGAGTGAAATGTGTTTTTACATTTCTGTGATCACTTTGTTTTTGAGATGTAGCAACCTCAGATTGAGAATGATAAATAAGAGTTTGATGTCCATAGGAAGGGGATCAAAGGGGACTTGTCACTGTAAAAAGTGCTTATTTTGTGCATTTTATTGGGTCATGTTAAAGACAAGACTGAGTGCATGTGTTACAAATATACATGCACTGAAGTCTTATCATGTACACGATTTGTTGTTGAGCATTTATTATGCGAGCATGGATGTGTCACAATGGGTCAACTTTACATTACCGAACCGACATTTCACCGACACACAAAGCCAACTCACAAAACCGAACACCATTACTGACATATCCACTAACCTTAACCCAAACCCTAACAGTTACCCCACCGACCCCTAACCTAACCTCACTTAACCCACCCCTACACCTAAAGACTGTCACTTTAACCTACCTGCACCCTAACCCTAACTCACTTAACCCACCCTAAAACATAAATAAACCTAACTCACTTAACCCATTCCTAAACTGCAGTCCGTCACTATCACACAACCCTAACTCTCGGTCTTTCAGCTGTCGGCAAATCATCGGTGAAGTGTCAGTTCAGTAATCTAAAGGAGACCCGTCACAATGTAGTGCGTCCAGAATACAAGTATCAGTTGCTGAGCAGAGATAAGTTCACTCAGTTGAATAAAATCCAGAAACCACATTTTTACAGAAATGGACATGAATTACATCAAATTTTTTCCTTCCCTCCCTCCCTCCAGTCTTCCTCTAAGATTTATAAGGTTTCACAAAGACCAGCTCTTCAGCTCCTGGTATGCCATGGCCAATAGTGCAAGGCACTGATATTCTGAATCACTGCACCCCATTTTTCTACCATGCAATGAGGTTTCAACTGATTATAGTTAAGGGTGGGGGACCAGGGGTCTCCCCATGTCTGGAGTTTTGTCCTTGGAGGCAAATTACCCCACCCCCATTGTTTTGTGTGTGTGCTCTGCGAAGTTGTGCCAATGTTCTTTCAAAGAAGTCCCTTGTACTGTTAGTAACTGAAGCACTAGTCTTCATGAAACCAACAAGGACACTCATCTGATGACTGATTTGGCATATACTAGTCTCCTTTGACTACTAATACAACTCTTGTTATGTTTCAGTTTATGAACACAACAGTTACTAAGCTTTAACACTTTACAAATGCAGTATTAGTACATTCTAGATCTTGACACCCAAAACTTATATTCTTTGTATTATTTCTGTTAAATTAAATGCATATTGTTTGATTAGCTGATTGAATGTTTTGTCTCAGACTCTAGTAATCCTATTAATAGATCTGAAAGTCTCACATCTGGAAATTTAGCAGGTTTTGTTTATTTTTTGGCCTAGTTACATATAGATTCAATTATCTTTTCAACATGTCAGTAAAAACAAATGAAGCTGCATTATTCATTTCTCTCTTCTCATGTACCCAGTAGCCTATTTTTCTTATGGTGTACGACTGGGCATGTTTAATTATTCTGTCATCAAATGTCTCCATTCATTTAATTTTGACTTTTCATTCCCTCTGTAGTCACCTGTACTCTTCTACCATTTACCAAAGGTCAGTAGGTTTCCTTAATCATCCAGAATCAAGATGCCAGAAATTATTTGAGAAAACAGCTAATTTTAATTTTCCTTAGATTTCTATATACTTTTATGCATTTTTTATCTGCCATCCCTCTTAGGATGACTGCCCCCTGCTTGTGCTACCTCTATGTTCAAAACGCTTGTTTTTCACACTGAACACGAGCCGTGCTTTGCTATATTCTGTTTCATAAACTGCCCACTTGTTCTTGTCCATGTTTGTTTTCTGAAGTATGTGAGCATCTTGTAACCTGTGGACTGTCAGTGCCTGTGGTACGACACTCACCTTTGGTGCTACAAGAGCAGAAGGCTTTGGATTCCATGCCTACTCCAGGTGACTGACTACAGTACAACATTAGGCAGGCCCTGCACTCCAGAGCATGTTACCTTTCAGATGAGATGCTAATCCAAGGTCTCTCCCTTTTTTAATTTTCCCAAATCTTTTAAATTTCTAATACCATAATGGGAATGGACCCCATTCCTAAGTCAAAGTTTCATTAAAGTTCATGAAATTAGTGTTGTTTCAGTCTTTGATGTTAGCCAGAAGTGATCTTCGCAGCACCCACAATGTGCCCAGTAATGAATCTTTCTGCAATTTGTATGGAGTTATATGTATTGGTAACATATCTAACTATAATTGTAAATTCTTTTTTATAACATCCATTGCTCCTACTACTACTGCAACTGTCTGGGTATCTTTCTTCCACATTGCCCTAATTTCTGCCTGTAAATCCTGCTATTCTCTGACTTTGTGTCTCTGTACGTAAGATGCTGTAGTCACTGGGTGTAGCAATTTCAATGATCAGTGCTACTTTTGTCTTCTTTTCATGGACTATATTATCTGGTTTTCTTGCATCTATTTTTGAACTGTTGGTAATGGATGATCCCATGTGATATAAACTTCATCATTTTCTATGATGATTTGTGGCTTATGTTTCCAGTGTTTTTCAGGTACTTCAATATTATAATGTTTGCATAATCCCCAATGCAACAGTCTTGCCACATTATTATGCCTTTCAGTATATAGTCCTTCTGCCATTAATATATCACAACCAGCAAAAAGATGTGTAACTGTTTCCAATTCTGTTTTACAAAACCTACATTTGTCTGTTTCTCCCACATGTTTAATGGACTTCGTAAACCAACGTGTACGTAGTCTACTGTCTTGGACCACCAATATTAACCTTTCATCTTTTGGTTTAAATTCCGCTCTCCTTAACCATTCCTGTATTTGATCTTGATCAATTTGAGGCTGTTCCAAGAGTTTTCTGTACTTTCCACCATATTTATGCTTTTGCTGCATTTGCCTTCTCACCTGATCCTTCATCTTATATTCGTTCTTTTGTTTTTTGGCACATTCAGTTGCTGTCTGATTTTTAGCTTCTTCTGGTTTGATTTCCATTCCTGCTTGATGCTGATATGCTTCTGCTAAACTATGCAGGGAAGTCATCTTAGACTTATTCGCCTCATGTCTCAAAATTTTCACTACATTTGGGTCTAGTGAGGTCAGCAAATATGTATGCAGTCCCACGATTGCAGATCCATACATGCAATCAGTTTCAAGGAGGCCCATACCTCCTTCGGAGACAGGAATATATAATCCTGGTATGCACTGATTTTTATAAATCATTTGTTGAGCATGAAGCATCCTTTTTGTTTTCCTGCTCAACCCATCCAACACCTTTTGGGGCAGGTCAATCATTCCAAAACTGTGAGTTAGGACAGGAAGAGCAAATTGTTTTATAGCTTGGACTTTGTTCCTAGGTGTCAACACTGTTTTCAGTATTAATTTAAGTCTTCTAATAATTGGGAGACATGCATATATCCTCCCATTGTCTCTTTGTGAATTGCTTATCCAATCTCTCTTTCCAATCCTTTCTAACCTCCTCTGACTGGTTCTTATATTTATCATGTAATATTTTATATTCTCTACTAATTATTCCTTTTTTAATGGCAACTTCTGTTCTATATTTTACTAAAAACTCTACCAGTGCTGATCTTTCATGTAGAAACCCCTATTTCATTCTCTTTGCCTATACTCTGATATCAATCCTTGATAGGGAAGGCACTCTGTAACCTGCAGTCCTAATAAATTCTTGGCATTTTCCCATTCTGTCATCTTTCCCTCTCTAGTTATTTGTTCCCAATACCTTGGTTCCTTTTCCAGTTTTTCTCCAATAAATTCCAACCCTCCCTTAATAAAGATTTCTTGTTTAATAAAAAGGGGCATGAATTGAATAATCTATATAATGTTGCTTAGGTTATGTGATATATACCAATATATGTGAAGCATAATGTTTGTCAATTTTAACTTGTTAATACAGCTTAACTATTTTTATATAAAAGTGTTTAAAAGGTTTACCTTCATAAGGTCGCGATCGCTTTCTGTGATGCTCTAAAGTGCGAAAGTCTTCTTCTTCTTCTTTCAGCTTTTTCCCAGTTAGGGGTTGCCACAGCAGATCACATTGTCCGCTCATTATTGGCAGTGGAGTTTTGCGGTGTCGAGTTGCCAGCCCAGCGCCCACACTTCCACAGAAGGCACACACACACACACACACACACTCACACCTAGGGCCAATTTAGAGTATCCAATCCACCTGCAGCATGTCTTTGGGATGTGGGAAGAAACAGGAGCACCCAGTGGAAACCCACGTGACCACAGGGAGGACATGCAGACTCCACACAGAAGGCCCCCAAGCCGAGAATCGAACTGGAGAACCTCTTGCTGTGAGGTGGCAATGCTAACCACTGCACCACCATGGCCACCCCGGCAACATTTCTAAATGTCGAATAAAAGAATTGTGAATTCAAATGAGCAAATGCCCGTGTGCATTCATGCATGTGAATTCGGCATTCCGACTGCAGATCGCACTACAGTGGGGATCGGGTCATGTACCCCTTCCCTCACTGTAGTGCAATCTTGGAGTTAGTATATTAAATTGGAAGGGGATGTCAGGGGTGCAGAGGGGGCATAATGGGAGACATTCAGAAATTTCCGGTGTTTTGAATACATTTGACATTTCCGGATTGTCGAATTTGTTGTGTAGCACTTTTGCTATTTTAAGCATTTGAAAGTGCAGTTTCTGACATTTTGAGTCAGATATTTGACGAGTCGCATATTTTATTTGCGACCTTATGGAGTTAAACCATTTAAAAAAATAAGTCTTCTAAAATATTCCTTACTTTTATTCACATTTGTTCATATTTTATTGTTGATCCCTCATCACTTCCCAAATATTTATACACTCCCTCTTGCTCAAGTTCTTTTATATCACATTCCTGTCCCAAACTGATGGTTTCTCAGTGCTGCAACTTTCCTGTTTTAAAGGTTGCTTTTGCACATTTATCAAGACCAAATGACATTCTTATATCATCTGAAAAAGTTTTAACTGCTTGCAATTGTGTCTTCAGTTCCTCATCTGATGAACTATAGAGTTTTAAATCATCTACAAAAGGAAGATAAGTCTTCACACTTTGTTGTTTTCTGGGAGCAAAATTGTAGCCATCACCTAATCTGTTAAATAGACAACTTAATGGGTTAAGGGCAAGACAAAATAGCAGCTGTGATGGACAGTCACCCTGGAATATCCCCCTTTGAATTTTTATCCCCAGAATAATAATTTGTCCTTTATCATGGCTTAACTGCAAAGTGGTTTGTCACTGTTTCATGGACACTGTAATGTAATCGATCAGTAGGATGTATCTTATACATTTTTAATCACTCTTTTATCCATGAATGTGGGATACTGTCAAATGCTTTTTTATAGTCTATCCATGCCAAACTTAGATTCTTTCCCTTTTTAAAGTTCTTCGTTATGACTTTATTTAACAACAAATGATCCTTTGTTCCACGTGACTTTCTTTTGTTACCCTTTTGCTCTATTGCTATTATTGAATTTTCTTCTAAATGACTATAGAATCTGTCGGCATCAGTTCCAGTGTATAGTTTATATGTTGTCAGAAGGCAAGTTATTGGTCTATATTTTTTAAGATAGCTTGCAGGTTCTCTCTTAAGTAGGAGTATTGTTTTTCCTGTTGTTAACCAGGCTGGTGTCTGGTCACAGTGCGCATATAAATAGTTCTTACTCGTGGCTAAATCTTTATGTAAAGATGTTAATTTTAGCCAGAAGCTAGGTACTGCATCTGGGCCTGGGTTTTCTAATTCGGAGCTTTTCTTAATTTTGCTTTAATCTCTCAGTGGTTGTTACTTCATAGGTTCATAGGTTCATACTAGGCTATCTGCCCAAGGGCATTTATAAGCCTAGCCCAGAGTTTTTGTGGCTTTTGCCACCCCTTTAGTTTGAAGAAAACTATGCCCATTATTTTGCTGTGCCTCTGTCAAGCAGAGACACTGAGGTAATCCCTGGGGTATATCTGCGATCTCCCATCCATTGGTCAAGATTTCTCTTGAACACGGCTAGCGAGGTGCTCTGTCTCACGTGTACCGGGATTTTGTTCCACAGCATAGGGAGTCTTTGGGTGATGAATTTGTCCCTCCAGCATGTCCTATTAATAACCGTGTCAAGGTTTAAGTCTCCCGCCCTTGTAGTTCTGAGGGATCTAGATTTTTTGAGGTGAAGCATGTTCATCAAATCTGGGTTTGACATGGCCTTGTATGTCAGGCACAGGTCACCTCTGGGCAATGATGGCGACTGAATAGAGCTGAAGTTCTTTCAGTCGGGTAGCATAAGACATATTTTTGAGACCCTTTATCCTTTTGGTGAGGAACTTTTTGGGCCTTTCCAGCTGCTGCAGGTGTCGGGTCAGATACATTCCGAATGGGGCATTGTACTCAATCATTGGTCTGATGAGTGATGAGTACAGGGGGATGATGACCTCCCTTGATCTAGATGTGAATCCCTTCATGATCAGGTGGGCAATGTAGAAGGTCTTCCTAACTACTTTAGCAATGTGAGTGTCAAATGAAAGGTTTCCCCAGATCCCTGATAACTTCTTCTGTGCTCAGTGGATTGCCACCTATATGGTAGCTAGGGGTAACCTTGTTTTTCCCGAAGGGTATGACTATGCATTTCTTGGCGTTTAACTTTAGGCCATGGCTCTGGCACCAGTTATCCGTTTCTGTGAGACCCTTCTGAAGGATATCTGTGTCAGATGTGTTTTCGACTATGGCGCCCAGTTTGCAGTCATCTGCAAACTTTGTCAGCCATAACCCTCCTGTGTTTGCTTGTACTTCAGAAAAGTAGATGCCGAACAAGAGTGGGCCCAGGACTGAGCCCTGTGGGACCCCACTTGTGACAGGCTTTGAGTCTGACATGGCGCCAGCAACTCTGACCCTGTGGGTTCTGTCACTTAGCCAGTTTGCAACCCATCTTGTGATGTATGGGTTTACATTTAAGCTGATGAGTTTTTCAACGATACCTGAGTGGGGTATTGTGTCGAAAGCCTTTGCTAGGTCGAGGTAGGCTGTATGGACTGCCTTTCTCTCATCAATGGCCTTGGTGACTGTTTCGAAAAAGTCGACCAAGTTTAAAAGGCATGATCTGCCTTTGACAAAGCCAAACTGGGTTTGATCCAAAGTCTGCAAGTTCCCTATGTCTTTATTTATGAGTTCCATTATGATCCTCTCCATGGCTTTGAAGATCAGGCTTGTCAAGCTGATGGGACGGTAATTTCCAGGGTCGGTGGAGGCACCGCCTTTGTGAAGTGGGACCACAGTTGCCGTGCGCCACTCCTTGATCCTGAGGTGAGGCTAAGATTAAACAGCTGTCCTAACTGCGGGTTTAATTCCTCATTGAGTTCGTGGAGCACACAGCCGGGGACACCATCCGGTCCCATGGATGCTGTGTTTTGCCTTAGAGAGAGCAGTTCTCACCTGGGCGTTACAGATGTTTGGGGGCTACAATCCTCTGGTATAGATATCTCTCCTTTTGGGGGGGAGAAGTTTGCACTGAACCTGTCAGCCAGTATATTGGCAATGTCTGTAGGTTCAGTAATTTTCACATCATTTTGAACTAATTCTGAGCATATCTGGGAGTTTCCTCCCAGGTTTCTAACATAGCTAAAGAAGGCCTTATGATTGTCTTTTGAGTCCTTAGCGATTTTTCTCTCAAAATTTGCCTTGGATGATTTTATGAGAGCTCTTAGTTTTTTACTTATAATGATCAAAGGTGTCTTACCTTTTAAGGATTTTGCTCTATCTTGTAGTAGCTTTCTCCTTTTGTTGTAGAGCTTGTTTATGGCTGGGGTCCACCAGACTGGACGCTTGCCTTTGGTACAAAGAGTCTTTGTTTTGTTTGGGATTGCCTGATCCATGCAGTCCTGTAGGTGCTGGTAGAAGGCATTTGTAAGGGATTCAGCGGCTTGAGTAATGTTTACCGCCGGCTCGGGGGCCTTAAAGAGACCACACTAGTCTTTAGAAGTGTGAAGTCGGCTTTGAGAAGTTCTTAACTGTGGTCTTTTTATCTCAGGTGGGGGCGGGATGAGGACCTCCAGTGAGATTAGTTTATGATCTGATCTCACCAGTGAGGGGTGTACTTCCAGTATTGAACATTGTGATCCCATGTTCGTGATGATGAGGTCAAGTATGTTTTCACCTCTTGTGGGGATGGTGACTAGTTGTTCCATGGCATTTGAGTTTATTAACTCCAGGAACCTTTGGGCTAGAGTGTTTGGGCTTGAGTAGTGATCCCAGTCTATATTAGGGTAGTTGAAGTCACCTAGTATGATGGTGTTTGGAGATACATTTATCCCCTCCAGTGTTTTCAGGAAAGCTATGTGAGTTTCCTGAGTTTGAGAGGGTGGCCTGTAACATGCTACAAATTGCAGAGCAGTTTTGCCTATGGTTAATTGCACCTGGATGGTCTCCGATGCATCGTGCGTTGCCACCAACCTTGAGGTGTGGGTGTCCTTGATGAATATGGACACCCCCGCTCCTTTCTTGGTGTTGTCCGGATTTTGGGGCGGAACGCATGGTATGAGGTAAAACCTGATAGTGCTGGGGTGCTCTCAGGAGCCTTGAACCAGGTTTCAGTCACAGCACAGACATCGATGTTCTCCATACTGAGAAGGGCCTCGGCGTGCATCTTGAGGTTGAGACTTCTGGCATTGAGCAGCATTACCCTTAGTTTTTCCTTTTTGTGTTCTAGGGTGGTAGGTTTAGAATTTGAGCCTTGCCTAAAAAGGCACTTTGGGGTGGCAAGAGCCTTTGCCAATATCCGAAGCCCAGGGTGACAGGTGCAAGCCATCCGCAGCGTGGCTTGTCCAGCATGTCATCCCAGGCAGACAGACATTGGATCCCCTTTGAATGACACCAGAGTTTAAGCCAATTATTAAAGCTGATCATCTTATCTCTGTATTGTGGCATCATTCTTGGTGAAGGTAGGATACTGCTCAAGGTCAGGGTCATACCTGCCTGGGCTACATAATCAGAGAGCTCCTCAATGTCTCTTTTCATGTAGTCCATGGAGGTACGTCTCAGGTCGTTTACACCAGTGTGGACAATGATTGAGTCGTACTTGTACCTGCTGTTGAGAGACCTGAGTGCTTGCGTTATGTGGCGGATTCTAGCGCCCGACAGGCAGCTTACTGTGACCTTCTCCTTACTCAATCTGGTGAGCGGGACGTCAGTGTGTCTGACTATGGAGTCACCAATGACGAGTGTGTCTGGCATTGTGATTGGCCTTAAGGGCTGTGACTGTTTGACACTCTGACTGTGTGGTCTATGTGTTGCATGTGTTGTGTCCTGAGGTGGTAGTTGTTTAGGTGTCTGCTTTGGTGGCCTCTGCTGTTTTGGTAGATTTTTGATCAGAGCCTCCGAGTATGTCTTTGTGTGTTTATGTGTATGATTTGAAGTTGTGATAGTGCTATGTGAAACTGGGTTTGTGGTGTGTGTGGTTACCTTCTCCTCCTCTCTTGTCTTGCCAGTCCTATGTTGAGAGAGCTCAGCCTCATACCATGTCATATCCTGCACATTTGAACTTATTCTTTCTTTTCTTTTCCTTCTTCTGCCCATTTAGCATTTGTATTATGTCCTACAGGATCTTCATAGATAGTTCTCCAAAATGTATCTACTTCTACTTTTTTTAGTGGTGTTTCAATTCCTTTTGACTTGTTTCTCAATTCTCTATGAAACGTTTTTTGGATAATCAGTAAATTACTTATTTTTATACTTTTCATTAATATTTTTCTGCATCTCTTTTAAGTTTTTCGGCCTGTGCTGATATTTTTAGTTTATTATTTGCAACGGTGCCTGAAAGATCCCGATCTGTTCTAATACTGTGCATTGCGTTGATCTCGTCTATCTTTCTGAGTATTTTTCTTGATCTATTCCCTTTTCTGTACTCTTCTAACAGTGACACTTCTTGTCTTAATTGCTTTATAGTTTTCTCTATTTGATACTTCCATGATGGCATTCAATTTCTCTACTTCCTTTCCCTTACTACCCCGTGTTTTTGTGGTAAGACTTTATCTGTTATTAATTTAGCTGCACAGTAATATATATCCTATTTACTTCTATTATATAACATGAATCTCTATGGACAGTCCAGATTACTGTGTTCATTTGTTTTATCAAACTTCTAATGTTTGGGGTTTTATTGACTTTCTGTATTCTAATTCTTTCATTGATCTTAATATGACTGTCCATTTCTGTTAAATCAAGCAACTTTTCTCTTAGATCATTTACTTCTAAACTGAGGGTGCTCTCCATTTCCTGCAGGCATTCTGTAGAAAGTTCCAGAGCATCTTGCTGTGCCACACTCTCTTCAGTTTCGTCTGTCATCCATTGCTCTTTCATATGGGGGTTCACTGGCCTATCCCTCCACAACACTGACTGTATCAGAGTTGCTACATTTTCCTTTTTCTTCTCTTGTTTTGCAACTCCAACTGAACATTTGTACTGGTCTCCTATGAAAAACTCTAATGTATCTTCATATGGCAACTGATCAGATGTTTCTCACTTCACTAGTATCTCCTTAATTTGGGAAACCATTGCTCTAGCTTGCTGTGATGTTATCTGAACATACCTCTCAACCTCTTAGAGTAAGAAATCTGGACAAAGCCATTAGGAAAAGTGGGACAAAGGCCCAAAAATAGGGACAACTTTGAAATATTGCTCTTACAAACTTAAAATGTTGATAGAATAACATGTTTTGCATTAAGATGAATTTTCTGAAGGGTATGAAGTCTGAAACTCAAATGTCTGTTTTTATTTTCTAACTTTAATATTTAATGATTTGCCACTAATTTGCCAGAAAACCACAAATTTATAAAACAACGGACTAAAAATATCAGGCATAAATGTGGACATTCTGTGAAAATCTGTACAGTTGAGAGGTATATTAAAGATTTTCTAAACTAAATCCTTCACTTCACAGATAATCCCTAACCTCAGCTTTTGTTTCTTTAACTTCTCCATTACTAATCCTCTTTTCTACTTTTCCTCTTTGTTTTATTATTTTTTGTATTGCAAACTTTTCCATGGCCAGATGCCTTTGCCTATATTTCTCTTCAGATATCTTTGGTGCTTCTCTTTTTGTATTGATTAGTTTTGCTTTCTCCTTTGCATAAATATTGCACTATATTAAATCTCTTTTTCTTTCCCATCTCCATATTTCTTTTTCAGACGTCTCCAGCTCCTCTTGCTTCTCCTTACTTTGAGGACTTGTTGTTTTATCTTGTAGTGATATAACCTGTGTTAGTCTGGGTTTCTATCAGCATTTCGAATGTTGAAAATGCTGAATTTAATTTAATCAACTGAAATGTTCAAAATCTCAGAACAGCGAACTGATGGAACATCAATTTCTTTCTCATCAGAGTTTGCTATTTCCTCCACTGTGGTGTGGTCTCGGAGTTGGTATATTTAAGTAGGGGGTGTGTGGGGGGCACAGGCCCCCACATTGGGGATGTGGGGGGTGAAGCCATCCACTTCTTAATGTTTAAAGTATTGAATTTTTTTTTTTTTGCACGGCATTGTCAGCATTCGATATGCTGATATAGACCCATTGGTCTTTCTGTACTAAATCCTTCACTTCACAAGTATTTCTTAACTTTATCTTCTATTTTTTTAACCTTGATATCTGGATGTCTTTGCCTGCATTTCTCTTTGAATATCTTTGGAGCTGCCTTTTTTGTGTTGATTAAATTAGCTTTCTCCTTTGCATAAATATTGCACCATATCAGATCTCTCTTTCTTTCCCATGTCATATTTCTATTTTATACCTTTCAAAAGCCTCTAGATTTTGTTCTTTATATTTTCGCACTTCCTCGGTCACTTCTTTTTACAAACAGCCCAAGGTTTCTTGATCTATATAATGTTTTTCCATGAATCTGTTGTATTAATGATTACAAATTTTTATTTGAAGCTTCTGACAGTTTTTTTTTGTGGAAGTATTTTTGTTTCCTCTAATTTCTTTCTTAATCTTTTTGTATATCTTCTGTCTGAAAATTTTGGGCTTCTTGCATAATAATAACAATACATAAATTCTTTCTTATCCACAGTGGTCCACTCTGTTGTCTTTATGGCTCTTTTTTGGCCTTTTGATTGTTGTGGTTTGTGTGGACTACACCTTCCTTGTACAACAGGAGAGCCATCCTCCCTCTGGGCCTGGTCTAGCCCCATTGTAGGAATGTTTCAGTGTCTTGAGGATTCTACTGTGTCATTTTTTTCACATTCCTGGCACCAGTGCACCTACCAGGATTGGGCATTTTTTTATCCTGGGTCTTGTGCACCCAGCTATCTTTTTCGATTTTTAACCTACTTCTGTCCATGATATATGCTATATAAAAAGCAGTCTATATATCAATGTTGCATTGGTGAGATTTTGTGAAAAACAGGGTCCACCTTATGAAGGTACTCACCAAGACTTGAAGATGAATTCAGTTCTAGTAATACTGCACTCTTTTGCTTGCTGGCTTATCAGCTTTCCATTCAGACCCCATATCTCTTCATTTGGACCCCTCATCTCTCCGTTTGGACCCCAACATTTCCTTTTTTTTCATTACTCCAAATCTTTTGGGTTTCTAGTACCATGACGGGAATGAACCCCATTCCTAAGTCAAAGTACAATTAAAGTTCATGAAATTAGTATTGTTTCAATCTTTGATGTCAGCCAGAATTGCTCTTTGCAGCACCACAATGTGCCCAGTAATGACTCCTTCTGCAATTCGTATGGAGTTTCATGTACTGGTAAGATATCTAAATATGATTGTAGATTATTTTTTATTATAAGACCTATTGTTCCTACTACTATTGGAACTGTCTGGGTATCTTTCTTCGACCTTGCACTCATTTCTGCCTGCAAATCCTGATATTTTATGACTTTGTGTCTCTCTGTACTCAAAACACTGTAGTCACTGGGTGTGGTGATTACAATGATCAATGCTACTTTTGTCTTCTTTTCATGGACCACTATATCTGTTTTTCTCACATCTGTCTTTTGAACTGTTGGTAATGGGTGATCCTGTGATGTAGATTTCATAATTTTCTATGATGCTTTGTGGCTCATGTTTCCAGTGTTTTTTAGTCACTTCAGTACCATAATGTTTGCATAATCCCCAGTGCAACAGTCTTACCAAATTATTATGCCTTTCAACATACAGTCCTTTTGACATTAGTATGTCACAACCAGCAACAAGGTGTGCGACTGTTTACAATTCTATTTTACAAAACCTACATTTGTCTGTTTCTCCCACATGTTCAATGGACATTATAAACCAAAGTGTATGTAGCCACTATCTTGGGCCTTTAATGTTAACCTTTCATCTTTTGGTTTGAATTTGCCTCTCCTTAACCATTCCTGCATTCAGTCCTGATCAACATAAGGTTCTTGCAGGAGTTTTCTATACTTGCACCTATATTTATGCATTTTCAACATTTATTACCTTTGCATCTGATCCTTCACCTTATATTCTTTCTTTTGTTTTTTTAGCACATTTAGTTGCTGCCTGATTTTCATCTACTTCTGGTTTGATTTCCATTTCCACTTGACGCCAATATGCTTCTGCTAGAATAAGCAGGGAAGTTATCTTTGATTTATTCTCCTCATGTTTCAAAACTTTCACTACATTTGGGTCTTGTGAGGTCAGCAGATATGTGTGCTGTCCTATGTTTGCAAATTTATACATGTAATAAATTTAAAGGAGGCCTATGCCGCCTTTGGAATGGAGAATATATAATCTTGGTATGTGTTGATTTTTATCAACCATTTAATGAGCATGAAGCACCCTTCTTGTTTTCCTATCTAATCTAGCCAACACGTTTGGAGCCAGTCACTCACTCCAAAACTGTAAGTTAGGGCAGGAAGAGCAAATTGGTTTATAGCTTGAATTTGGTTCCTAGATGTCAATGCTGTTTTCGGAACTAATTAAGTCTTCTAAAATATTCCTTACTAAGTTTTATTTGCATTTGTTTGTGTTTTATTGTTGATCCTTCATCAATTCCCAAATATTTATACACTTCGTCTTTGTCAAGTTCTTTTATATCACATTCTTGTCGCAAACTGATATTTTCTTGGTGCTGCAGCTTTTCTGCTTTAAAGGTTGCTTTTCCACATTTATGAAGACCAATTAACATTCTTTTATCTTCTGAAAAAGTTTTGACTACTTGCAGTTGTGCTTTCCGATCCTCATCTGATGAGCTATACAGTTTTAAATCATTAACAAAGAGAAGATGAGAGGTCTTTACACTGTTATTTTCTAGGAGCCAAATTATAGCCATGGGCTAATCTGTTAAGTAGACATCCTAATGGATTAAGGGCAAAACAGAATAGCAGTGGTGACAGAAAGTCACCACGGAATATCCACCTTTGAATTTTTACCCCTGGAATAATAATTTGTCATGGCTTAATTGCAAAGTGGTCTGCCACTGTTTCATAGTCACTGTAATGTAACCGATCAGTGTAGGATGTATCTTATACATTTTTAAGCACTCTTTTATCCATGAATGTGGGATACTATCAAATACTTTTTTGTAGTTAATCCATGCCATACTTAGAGTCTTCTCCTTTTTACAGTTCTCCATTATGACTTTATTTAGCAACAGGTGATCCTTTGTTCCTAAGACTTTCTTTTATTACCCTTCTGTTCTATTGCCTTGATTGAATTTTCTTCTAAATGAATATAAACTCTGTCGGCATCAATTCAGGTGTGTAGTTTATATACCATTGGAAGGCAAGTTATTGGTCTATAAGTTTTAGGATAATTTGCAGGTTCACTCTTAAGCAGGAGCATTGTTTTTCCTGTTGTTAACCAGGCTGGTGTCTGTTTGGGGTGTGCATATAAATTGTTCTTACTCATGCCTAAATCTTCATACAAAGATGTTAATACTTTTTGCCAGAAGTTAGGTACTGCATCTGGGCATGGGGTTTTCCAACTGGAAGCTTTTCTTAACTTTATTTCAATCTCTCTGGTCATTACTTCATCCCATTTCATATACTGTACATTTAAACTTCTTATTCTTTCTTTTACTTCTTCTATCCATTTAGCATCTTTGTTATTTTCCACAGGATCTTCATAGATATTTCTCCAAAATGTATATATTTCTTCTTTTTTTGGGTCGTCTTTCAATTCCTTTTGCCATCTTTCCCAATTCTCTATAGAACTTTTTTGGGGTCATCAATAAATTGCTTATTTTGTACTTTTCCTTCATATTTATCTGCATATCGTCTAAGTTTTTACACCTGTGCTGAGATTTTTAGTGTGCTATTTGCAATAGTGCAAGATTGATCCTGATCTGTTCTAATACTGTGCGTTGCTTTTATCACATCTATCTTTCTGAGTATTTTTTATTGATCTGTTCCCTCTTCTAACAGTGACACTTCTTGTCTTAATTGCTTTATTGTTTTATCTATTCAATACATCCATGATGGTATTTGACTTCTCCCCTTCCTTTCCTTTACTACCCTGTGTTCTTGTGGTAGAACTTTATCTGTTATTAAATTAGCTGTACAGTAGTATATTCTGTTTACTTCTGTTATATTGCATGGGTCTCTATGGACAGTCCTAATCACTGTGTTCATTTGTTTTATCAAACTTCTAACTTTTGGGGTTTTATTGACCTTCTGCAGTCTTTTTATTTCATTGATCTTAATATGTCTGTCTCTATTAAATCAAGAAACTCTTCTCTTAGCTCATTTTCTTCTAAACTGGGGACACATTTTTTGTTCTCCATTTCCTGCGGGTGCTCTATAGAAAGTTCCACAACATCTTCCTGTGGCACATTCTCTTCAATTTCATCCTGTGCCATCCGTTACTCTGTCATATGGAAACTCACTGGCCTATCACTCCTCAACATTGACTATGTCAGAGTTTCCACAGTTTCCTGTTCATTCCCTTGGTGTCTTGCTCCAAATGAAAGTTTATACTAGTTTCCTGTGGAAGTCTCCAAAATATCTTCATATGGCAGCGAATCAGTTGTTTCATGTTCTACTGCTTTCTTCTTAATTTGGATGTCCATTATTCTATCCTGTTGTGGTGTTTTATGAGTTAGATTTTCTACATTAAATCCTTCACTTTGCAGGTACTACATAACCTCAGTTTCTATTTCTTTAACTTCTCTATTATTAATCTTCTTTTCTACTTTTCCTCTTTGTCTTCTTATTTTTTTGTATTGTAAAGTTTTCCATGTCTGGATTCCTTTGCCTATATTTCTCTTCAAATATCTTTGGTGCTGTTCTTTTTGTTCTTTTTGAATTGATTTGTTTTGCTTTCTCCTTTGCATAAATTTTTACACCATATTAAATCTCTTTTTCTTTCTCATGTCTATATTTCTTCTTCAGATGTCTCCTTATCTTCCTGTTTCTCCTTACTTTGGGAACTCGTTCCATCATGCTGTGATGTAACCTGTGTTAGACCTTCTATACCAAATGCTTCACTTCGCAGGCATACCATAACTTAAGCTTCTATTTTTTTTAACTTCTTCTTTACTAATCTTCTTTATTACATTTCCTGTTTGTGATATTATTTTTTTATTGTGAAATTTTCCATATCTGGATGCCTTTGCCTGTATTTTTTTTTGAATATCTTTGGAGCTGCCTTTTTTGTATTGATTAATTTGGCTTTCAACTTTGCATAAATGTTGCACCATATCAAATACATAATTTCTTTCTTATCCTCAATAGTGTACTCTATCGTCTTTATGGCTCTTCTTTGGCCTATTACTTTTTGTGATTTTTGTGGACTACTACCTCCTTCTACAAAAAGGGGTTCATCCTTCCTCTGGGCCTGGCCCCATTTTAGGAATTTTTCTGTATTTTGAGGATTCTACACTGTCATTTTTTTCCAGTTCTGGCACTAGTGTGCCTACCAGGATTGGGCACTTTTTTTATCCTGGGTCTTGTGCACCCAGCTATCTTTTTAATTTTTGATGTACTTCTGCCCATGATATATGCTATATAAAATACAGTCTTTATATTAGTGTTGTCTTGTTGAGGTTTTGGGAAAAACAGGGTCCACCTCATGAAGGTATTCACTAAGACTTGAGGATGAATTCACTTTCAGCAATACTACTCTCCTTTGCTTGCTGAGTTATCATCTCTCCATTCAGACTCATTTCCTCTTTGTGTTTGAGTTAATGGTAGCTCAGGTGGATCAAAATATCCAATAACATCATCAAAAAGATTATAGACTTTATTTAACACGTCTTCAGTCTATAAACACTTCGTAATTAAAAAAAATCTCAAAGAAAACACTGATAGAATAAAACTTAACAAAAAATACCATTATATTATGTCACCAACATCAAATTCAACATCCATTTTTTTATCTTATTCATAAGAGTCTTTGGATCCCATATCTGATTATACAAAAACTTCTTACATTTCATATTCCATAAATTCCAAATTGTACCAAATTATTGTTTTTTCCAAAACAAAGACAGGGAGAAAGTTGATGCTTTCCCTCTACATAATTTACATAGTATAGTAAACGAGAATAAGTATGCTCATAACGGGTCTACCTCAAAGGATCAAAATGACATTTCTTTGAAGACCATATTATTAAGAAGACATCTCAGAATCCTGAAAATATTGAACACCCGTAACTGCGAAACCTAACCCCGTGAAGTGAACCACTTGGCCACCATGGTGAACCTTGCCTTTTCCTCACTGTGGTGCAATCTTGGAGTAGCAATATTTAGTTAAGGGTTCTACTTGCTGGGAAGTTGGTCACCCTCAGCAATTACATCCTCAATAAAACAACCCTAAAAGTTGATTCACTAGTCAGCGATATGGGAACTCTTGTAGATAGTAACCTAGCCTTCAACCATGTGTCCAAAGTAGTAAGGAAATTCATCTATGTTGCTCATCTTATAAGTAAGGGCATGGCATCTAAGTCCTGAGAGATCATTGTTCCACTATACTCAGCTCTCATTAGACCATCACAGAGTATAATGCCCCTTCAGTGAATATAATTCCCCTTCAATAAGTACCTGACCAGAGACATGCAGCAACTGAAATGTCCACAAAGGTGCCTTACAAAAAGAATACAGGGAGTAAACATAATGTCCTATGCTGATCATCTCAAAGCCCTGTCTCTTTATTCAGGAACATACAGACTTCTGAGAGGTGATCTTTGGCTGGCATACAAGTCATCCTTGGGCCCTGTTTTGATAAACCTTTTGCATATCTGCAAAGCTAACAGCATCAAAATTACTAGATTAAAAGACATACATTTTGCTTATGACATAACTAAGACATATTAGAGAGACAGATTATGTTTCGCAGAGAATTCCCATTCTCTGGAACAGAATCCCCATCCATGTGAAGCAGAGTTCCTCCCTATCCCTATTTAAGCACAACCTGGACCAACGCATGGGTAATCAGAAATTCACCCCTGTTCTGGCTCTGTATCCCTAATGGACAGAGGCAGTCAGTAAATCACCACCTATATAAATCAAATTTGTGGGACACACCTGGGTTACTTGGCTAGGCTTATAATGGGCCCAGTAGTTGTTAGCCTAGTATATACATATGAACCTATGACAAAACAAAAGGGATAGATTAGATAATATATTATTGAAAGGGGTGATACTTTGAAGAAAGTTGGTTTAAATATGAATGAGAAGACATGTATAGACTTTGATGAAATGTGTAAGACAGCTGGAATATATTTTTCTAAAGTAGGATGAATATATTTTTCTAAAGTAGGATATAATTTGTTAGGTTCAGAATTTGGAAGTTCTGACTTAATAAGTAAACCTTATTGTTTAGGAAAATTAGGTTATTTAAGAGTTTTTTCAAAGTAATTTGGAAAAAAACTCAGAATTGTTTTTAATTTTTATTTTTATTTTGGGTTCTAGGCTTAATCTAATTAAGAGAGGAGTATTACGTTGTTAATATAAGGATGGTGGATTAGGATTGAAAAATACTATTGTTTTTACCTTCGTTGCATGTACATTTGATTTTTAATCAAATAAGTGGTGAAGGGAAAGATTGTGTAGGTAGAATAATATGAGAAAAGTATATAGGAACTGAATGCAAAAAGAAACAATTTAAACAAGGGAATGAAAATAAATATCATGATGTTGTTAAAAGATGGGAACTGCAGTGGAAGATAGGAATTGAATGAAAATATAATGGAAAAGTTCTATTAGGTTAAACCATGGGAAAATCAGGAAGATAACTTTTAAAAGACTATTAGAAAGAGGCAGAAAAGACTTAAATGTGTTTTGGAGATTATTTTTTTCTAGAGATTAATGTTAAACATCTGCCTGTTAATGGTGATATGAGATATAAAAAGAAGATAGATTATGTAGAGTACATAATAAAGAGGAAACAATGGAAGATTTTTCCCTGAATATATGAGAATTAAATAAGTTTGGAATTTCTGTTATAAGGAATAAGGATTATCAGAAAATCATTAACATATTCATTTGTTGTCCATTAAGTCTCACATATGTTATGAGGGGTCTCCTTCAAAGGATTGAAATGCCACATTATTGAAGACCACATTATTGAGACAACATTGCCGAATCCTGAAAATATTGAACACCCAGAACCACAAAATATAACCCTAGGGAGTGAACCATTTGGGCATGCCAAAAAAAAATGCAGCAAGTAAAACTCACCAAAGTAGGGGGCTTTGCCTCCCACATCCCCTGAAGTACTATAATGCATTTATTGGGATTGAGTTTTACCAAGGAGTTGGTACCAAGCATTAGTCTGTGTTAGGCCTTCATGAAGGGTGTTCTCGTCTTGGGGGGAATTCAATGACTGCTCCCAGTTTGCACTCATCTGCAAACTTGCTTAGCCAGAGGCTTTTTGATGTTAGCTTTGATATCTGAGAAGAAGATGCCAAAGATGAATGACCACAGCACAGGAACCTGAGAGACTACCTTGGTGGCTGGCCTCTTTGTGGAGGTGGGCTGACTGATCCTAACCTCTGGGGTCCTATCTGTGCGCCAGCTAGATATCCAGCATATTATAAAGGGGTTATAAAGGATGATAACTGTCAAAGTCCTTAATTCTTATGGTGCAAACCCTGTTTTAAGACTATAGTTAAATAGTGACTCCAGGGGTCCTTATAATTTATATTTCAGACTGTTCCGGAGACATCCTGGGATGCCCATTGAGGCATGTATTTTTGGCTGTACTGAGTGCAGTTAGTACATGCTCCCTAGTTAAAGTTGAAGGGGTTATGTTTGAGGGTATTTCTTGGGGGATGGTTGGGGTGAGGGGGGCAAAGTTGCAATTGAATTTGTCCATTAACAGGTTAGCTACATTGCTAGGCTCGGTGAATGTGGCACCATTAACCACCAGTTCAGCACACTGCTGTGTGCTGTCCTTGAGGTTTCTGACATAGCTGAAGAAGGCCTTTTGGTTATCTTTCACCTGGAAGGCTATCTTAACCTCAGTGTTGACTTTGATTGACTTAATTAGCCCTAGATTCCTATTTAATTTGATGAGTAAGTTTTTCTCTTCATGAGAATTACCTTTCCTGATTTTTGCCACTTTTTTTTTTGTTGTATATCCTGTTTCATTTGGGATGCCACCAGGGTGGTTTGTTTCTGGACCTAGTTATGGGTTTACATCTGGTAGGTACATCAGCCTCTATACAGCCATTGACATAGTTGAGAGCAATTCAGCATAGGCTGCTGTGATCTCAGGGTTTGGGGGGGCATTGAATTTTGATAAACTATCACTTAATAAAATGTATTCTGCCTTGGAATAGTTCCTAACTATTACTGGTCTGGGATTATGGAGTTGATTCTGATTTGAAGGAGACGGCTTTATGACTGGACCTTACTGGGGTGGATGAGGCATTCAGGGAGGGTGCAGCTTTCTCCCATATTTGTTAGTATGAGGTCTAGCGTGTTGGAGCATTTAGTGGGCTTATTCACTATTTGGTCAATGGCACTTGTATTTACAAAGTCCAGGAATCTCTGTACTCATAGTTATGAGGCCATGTAGGATTCCCAGTCTATAGAGGAGTAATTAAAGTCTCCCAAGAGAAGAGTGCTAGGTTGGAAGGTAAGTGCCGCCAGTTGGTTCAAGTATGCATTGTGAACTTCTTGGGAAATAAAGGGTGACCTATAGCTGGCTAGGATATGGTACGGGATTTTGTCTGTGGTGATCTGCATGTGGAGGAATTCCAGCATGTCATCTTGTTTGATCACCCTAGAGGTATGCTTGGGTATTGATGTATATCAAGGCATTTTCAACTTTAGCCCTTGTTTGGGCAGCAGCTGGTCTAAATGTATGGAAGGCACTAAAACCTTTCACTACGAGGGTACTCTCTGCTGCTTTAAACCATGTCTTGGCAACTGCACAGCTGTCTGTATTCTTGAGTGTGAGGTGGGCTTGGAGGGAGTGTAGTTTTTATTAAGCTCCTGGCATTGAGCAGTGACACTGTGAGGTTCATTTAAGTTCATTTTGCTATGTTGATAGGTTTGTCAATTTGCACTAAGCTACTATTCTTACACCTAGAGGTGAAAGGTGCAGACCATATTTGGCAAAGCAATGTTTTGTATTACCTGTGCTCTCCCAAGATGAAAAATATTGAATCCCCTTAAAAAGATATCAGAAAGACAGCCAGTTGTTGAAATCAATCATTTTTTGCTCATATTGTGGCATCATCCTTGGTGATGGTAATATGCTGTTCAGTGCTAGCCTTATACCAGGCTCTGAAACATAGTTTGAAAACTCCATAATGTCTCTCTTCATATAGTACAGGGAAGTATGCTTGAGGTAATTTCCACCGACATCTGCTACGACTGAATTATAGTAGTACCTGTGGCGTAATAACTTGAGTGCGTGTGTGGTTTGGATCCAGTAAAGCAACTAACTGTGATCTTCTTCTTATTCAGCCTGGTTAGGGGGCATCAGTATATCTTACAATGGAGTCTCCTATGATGAGAGTCTTGGGAAGTCTGGTTGCCTTAGGGGGCTTAGTGTTTGGGGCTCTTTTGAGAGTAACTGCTTGTGTGGTGTTAAATGTTGCTTTTTTTTTAATGCCTTTGGGCTTGCTGAGGGGTAACTTTGCCAGTGGGTGATCTAGCTGATTTTTTTTGTTTAGGTAGATATTTTTAAGTGCCTCACCAAACGTTAGTCGTGTGTGTGTGTGTGTGTGTGTGTGTGTGTGTGTGTGTGTGTGTGTGTGTGTGTGTGTGTGTGTGTGTGTGTGTGTGTGTGTGTGTGTGTGTGTGTGTGCTATGTGAGGTGTGTGTTGTGTGAGTGGTTTTGACAAATCTATGTGCACTTGTATGTGAGAGTTCAGCCTCCAGTGTCATTGTGTAAGTACAAGTCTCTCATACTGTCTCTGTTTCTTTAAGGATTAAGTGGTTGTAAGTAAACATGGGGGCAATTGCTACATTGTCTCAAGATGCCCATATCAACCAAGCTGGCTACAGAAAAGTTAGGACATTGCATATTTAGGCTGTCCAGTCTTTTGATTGCTGAGCTACAAGGGGGTGGTGTATGTGGATTTGATGGCTAGTAATGCAAGAGATTATGGAGAAAGTTCCAATAATAAAGTATTGTGCCATTTTACAGTAAGCTTGGCACCTATAGCTGTTAATGCCTTCTGTCATGGAAAGGATGTATTCTTTTTAATTTGTTTTCTGTTTTGGAGCAGGTCAGAATATTGAGGAAAACTGAACTGCCTGCCAAAGGAGGCAGTCCTGATTCTCCAGACAGTGGGGTAACTGCACTCTGTTGCTGACATTGCTTTATAACTGCACTTAACCTATGTAACACAGCACTGAACAATTGATTTTTTTGCATTTAATGTTTATCCATTGCTTAGTTGCTGATTGGCTTTGTAGTTTACTTTTTTTCCAGCTGACATGCTCCTATGCTAAATATTACTTATGCTTGCATTAATGAATGTGTTATCATCTGTGGTTTAGTAGTGCGCCATTGTTTTGCATTGCTTTATAGATTGTCTTTTCTCCCTCCAAATTGTGTTTTAATAAACTGTACTGCAAAACACTGACCACTGTATTATGCCCCCTTTTGTTCTGGTAATCATTCTTTTTTCAGTATTGTTGCATTGTTGTTTTGTTTTTCCTCCATTTACTTTCTTTTTTTTTCAGCAGGATTGGTTGTGGAGCAGGTAGAATTCAGGCAGTGGCCATCATGCTCTGCACTGGCCATTTCATTGACTACTGAGTCCTAGGTCTGTCTCTCTTTGGAGTTATGAAAGTCAGTCTGTGGAAGGTGACTGGGGAGTGGGCTGACTTGTGACCTCAGTTGCTGCCTCTCTGGTAGGTGGCTTGGGCTCCTTATCAGAGAGTGGTATAGAGGGACCTCATTAGTCACCAGGTATGAAGTTCAGGATTAGGGGAACCTGATGGGTTGATACCCACAATGGAACCTCATGTTGCTGATTGAGTCATATACTTGGCTAGGCCTAACCTTCAGGTGACCAGATAAGGAACACTACACCCCACCCCCAAAATATCAGCTACTCAGGTGAGCTTTTTTTCTGGCTTGGCAGGCTGTTCTCAGCCACACTATCCCCCATCATGTATTTAATCTTCCTTGTGTGACCTCTTCACAGGCAGTTGTCCACTCTCTGTCAGTCTGTATCTCTCTATTGTTGCCTCCCTTTTTTGTCATTGCCTCCCCATCCATCTTTGTTTGCTTTATTTGCTTGTGTAACTTCCCCTCCTGCTGTCCCTATGTTGTCCTTCTTACTCACACCCTCCTTAAGCTACCTTCATCTTTTACCCTTTTTATAAAAAATAAAAAGGACTCCTGCCCCACAAAAACAGTACCCTTCTTCCCCACCCCCATATCACTTATCCCTTTCTATTGTCCTTCTGTGTGTTCCTCAACGTGCTCTTTCCCCCCTTTCTGATTGTCATATCACCCCAATACTTCACATTTATACAATAAACAAAGTTAACACTTTGCTGTAGAGCCCTTGTATGAGCTGCCAGCTGTGCCCGTGTTGTATATAAATGGCACTTCAATGCATGCATGAACTTATATCATGATGAGCACACAGTGCACATGCCAATGGACCTGAGTCACATGACCTTTTATAGCATGGTCTACCCACTTGTGTAGTGACTGCTGTTTCATGAATGAATGGCTTCATTATGCAGTGCTATCCCCTATTGGCCCACAACGTGTCAAGAATTGTGCACACCTAATCGCCATTGAGGCATGGAGTACAATTCTTACTATGCTTTTTTCAAAGCAGATATGCATTATTGTTCTTTCTTAATAACCCCTCTGTCATCATCAGAGGCGTATGTGGTTCAGGAAACAACTGAACATGTAGGTAAAGTACAGTATAGTGAAATGTTTTTTTGAAAAAGTGAATCTATATTTAAATATTGTGGAGTAAGGGAATTTGAAAATGTAAAATGGATTATTCTGATGTTTTGAAAGGATGGAGGACTGTAGCATTGATCAGGTAGGTGAAGCTGTGGTGAGGAGTCTAGCTTAGATTTATTTAAGAAATGAATAGAAAGATAATAGGAAAGTCACTCAACAAAGGGTGCTATACTTAACTCAGCTAGTAATGCAGTTGATTGTAGATACGCAGCAGAAGCCAAACAACTCAAATATTGAGCAGGAATAAATTCAAAGATATGTGACTAACACTTATAAATACACAGAAATCCGAAATCCACTCAACCTTTCTCTTTACCTAGAGGAAAACAGTTTTTGTACTTACTTTCCTCACTTGCTTCGAGAAAAACAGCTCTTATACTCACTTTCCTCACTTGTCTAGAGGAAAGTAGTTTTTTATTCAGGCATGTCCAAGGGTCAGCTACCAGTGTTCTCTCTTGTCTATCTGATGAATCTGGGCATCTTGAGGCAATGTAGCAATTGCCTCATGTACACAGACAACCCTCTCCTCCTACCACCCAACACCACAACCTGTGAGAGATGCACTTATCTAGCCAAACTGGAGTTAAAGCTCTCTCCAATCAACACTGAACATGACAGTCAAGAGGAGAAGGTAAACACTTGCACCACACCACACTCATCACATAGTCCCACTAAACCTACACCACCAAAATCCACAAACAGAAACACAAAAACATTCACAGAGGCTCTCAATAACAATCTGCTCAAGCAACAGAGACCTCCAAAGCAGAAATGCAAGCAACCTCTACCCCCCAACACAACCCAAATGACACATAGCCCACAGACTCAGTATGCCAATAAACCACAGCCCATAAGGCAAACCAATGTACCCAACACACTAGTCATAGGTGACTCTATAGTCAGGCACACCAATGTCCCACTCACCAGGCTAAACAAGGAGAAGGTTACTGTCAGCTGCCTGCTGGGTGCCAGGATCTGACACATAACCCACACATTCAGGTCACTCCACAACAAGTACAAATATGATTCTGTCATTGTCCATGTTGGTGTGAATGACCTGAGATGTACCTCCTTGGACTACATGAAAAGAGACATGGAAGAGGTCTCCGATCTTGTAGCCCAGGCAGGTATGACCCTAGCCCTGGGTAGCACCCTGCCATCGCCCAGAATGATACCGCAGTACGAGGAAAAAATGCTTGACTTCAACAATTGGCTAAGCTTCTGGTGTCATTCTAAGGGGATCCAGTATCTGCCTGCCTGGGACAACATGGTCGACACATCACTATGCTTTGCCAGAGATGGCCTGCACCTGTTGCACCTGGGATTCAGAATACTGGCTAAGGCTCTTGCCGTCCCTATAGTGCCTTTTTTAGGCAAGGTTCAAATGACAAATTCAACACTGTAACAGGACCAGGCAAGCAAAAACTGAGGGTAATGCTACTCAATGCTAGAAGTCGAAATCTCAAAATGCACTCACTCGAGGCACTCCTTAAAACTAAGAACATCGATATCTGTGCAGTGACTGAGACCTGGTTCAAGGCTCTAGAGAGCACCCCTGCATTACCAGGCTATAACTCATACCACACTTTTCGGCCATCTAACCTGGACCAGAACACCAAAGGCGGAGGTGTGTCCATATTCATTAAGGATATCCACACCTCCAGGCTAGTTGCGCAGCATAATGCATCCAAGGTTTTCCAAGTGCAACTAACTCTGGGCAAAACTGCAATCCAAATTGTAGCTTGCTACAGATCCTCCACCATGCCCCAGGATTCCCACTCCTCTTTTCTTGATATACTGGAAAATATTAGGGTTCAGCCAAACACCCTAATAATGGGTGATTTCAACTACCCCACCATTAACTGAGAAAACGTCTCATGTACCAATTTCTTCACTCAACGCTTTCTGGAATTCATAAATTCCAATGCCCTGGATCAACTTATCCATACCCCCACCAGGAGCAACAGTATCCTAGACCTAGTCGTTACCAACATGAGTGACCGGCATTCCACACCTGAAATCAACTCCTCGTTGGTCAGATCCAGCCATAGGCTAATCACCCTAGATATCCACACCCCCCCCCCCCACCCACCATTAAGGAAACCACGGTAAAAAAATTCTGCAAAGCCAACTTCATGCTTCTTAAGATAGAAGTGGCGAACTTCATGACACCCATGCAGATGGGCAATACAGTTACGACTGCTGAATCCTACACAAATACACTCTATAAGCACTTAAATAAGTGCATGGATCGTGCTATCCCAAACAGAACCAAGATGCTATCCTCCAAAAAAGGAAGCCAATCTGGTGGTCCCCTGCCATAAACAAACTCTACAACAAAAGGAAGAAACTGTTGCAAAAGAGAGTAAAATCCCATGAGTGGAGGAGCTCCCTGGTCAGCCTCAGTAAGAAGCTGAGATCCCTTATAAGATCCTCCAAAGCTAACTATGAAAACAACATCGCCACTGATTCTAAGGGCAACCAAAAAGTAATTCTATAGCTATGTCAAGAATCTCAATAGTAACACCCAGACCTGCTCTGAGTTACAGCACAATGGCACGAAAATTACAGAATCAACTGATATTGCCAACATCCTGGCAGATAGGTTCAGTCCTAACGTTACCCCCCTCTCACCCCCTAAAGGGCCTATATCTATACAGGAAGAATGACGAGTCCCTGTAATCACATCTATGCAGGTAAAAGCTGCACTCTCTAAAACCAAAAACACAGCATCTATGGGACCGGACAACATCCCAGGCTGCATTTTACATGAACTTCAGAACGAACTGGCTCCCCACCTAAGCACCATGTTCAATCATAGTCTCACATCAAACTTTGTTCCCACTGAATGGTGCACAGCAACAGTTATCCCACTCCACAAAGGGGGAGCCACCACTGATACTGGGGACTATCGCCCTATTAGCCTGATGAGCCTGGTCTGCAAGGCCATGGAATGTATCATCATGGAACTCATAAACAAAGACATTGGTAACCTCCAAACTCTGGACCCCATCCATTTCGGGTTTGTGAAAGGCAGATCATGCCTTCTGAACCTGACTGACTTCTTTGAGGCAGTCACCAAAGCTGTAGACAAGGGTAAGGTGATTCACACAGCCTTTCTTGACCTCACCAAGGCTTTCAACACCATCCCCCATTCTAGAATTATAGCTAAACTTACTAACTAGGTATAAATAGCTATGTCACAAGATGGGTTGCCAACTGGCTCCTTGACAGAACCCACACTGTAAAAGTTGTAGACTCCAAATCTGACTTCGAATCAGTGACAAGTGGAGTACCACAGGGTTCAGTCCTGGGACCGCTCCTGTTTGGTATCTACTTCTCTGAAGTACAGGCTAAAACAGAAGGCCTCTGGCTAATAAAGTTCGCAGATGACCGCAGACTAGAAGCAATAGTCGAGTCCCCAAATGATGTGGACATCCTATAGAAGGGCCTCACTGAGACAGATGCCTGGTGTCAAAGGCATGGCCTCAAGCTCAATGCCAAAAAGTGCATTGTCATCCCCTTTGGTAAAAACTTTGTACCCATGAACTACCACATAAACGGCAGTCTACTTAATGCTGAATGTGTGATAAGAAACCTTGGGACCCAGGTGGACTGTAGTCTCTTCTTTGATAATCACATCGCCACAGTAGTCAGGAAATCCTTCTATGTGGCACACCTCATCACAAAAGGGTTCTCATCCAGGAAAAAAGAGGTCATTGTTCACTTCTCTCATTAGACCCATTATAGGTAGAGAGTCCCTTTTGGAATGAAGCATTCATAAAACATCTGCGACAAAAGGAAAGTTCACAGAAGTACCTTACAAAGAGGATTACTGGCCTCAAACAGATGCCCTACACTGACTGTCTCAAAAAACTCCAGCTTTACTCTGTAGCATATCGCCTACTCTGAGGATATCTCTGCCTGCCATATAAAGCTATGTTAAACCCAGAGCTGTTGGACATGCTACACCTTAAGAAATCCCAATCCCTCCGAACTACATGCTCTAGGGACCTAAACCTTGTCACCACAATAAACAGGACATGCTTGAGGGATAGATTACTGTCCCAGAGACTTCCTATACTCTGGAACAAGCTACCCATATATGTCAAGTAAAGTTCCTCTTTAGCACTCTTCAAGAAAAATCTTGACGAGTGGATGGGAAATAGGAAATACACCCCAGGGATCACTTCTGTGGCTCTGCTCGACAGGGCATAGGATATTAACTTTTGTGGGTGGCGTAAGCCAGGGAACCTTGTTGGCTAGGCTTACTTAGGCCCTTGGGTACCTACCTATGAACCTATGAGTCTGTAATATGAAATAATAAAATTGCCCTCCCTGTTAATGGAACTTGTCTGCCCTTTGTTCCTTGTTATACCAGACTCTGCCTTTCCTGTTAGCTGAATTTGCCCACCCTATGTTCCTAGTTGTACCAGACCCTCCCTTCCCTATAAGCAGAACTTACCTGCCTTATATACATAGTTATACCAGACCCTGCCTTCTCTATTATTGGAACTTGCCCTTGCTTTGTATCCAGTTGTACAAGACCCTGCCTTCTCTATTAGCAGAACTTCCCTGCCTTGTTTTCAAAGTTGCACCAGACCTTGCCTTCACTACTTATGGAACTTGCCTGCAATATGTTCCTAGATGTACCAGACTACCTGCTCAATATTCCTAGTTGTACCAGACCCTGCCTTCCCTTTTATCAGAGCTTCCCTGCCCAGTGTTCCTAGTTGTACCAGACTCTGCCTTCCATATTAGCAAAACTTGCCTGCCCAGTGTTCCTAGTTGTACCAAGCCCGGCCTTCCTTTTATTGGAATTTGCCTGCCCTATGTTCCTAGTTGTACCAGACTCTGCCTTCCATATTAGCAGAACCTACTTGCCCTGTGCTCCTAGCTGTACCAGACTCTACCTTCCCTTTTATTGGAACTTGCCTGCCCTGTGTTCCAAGTTGTGCCAGACTCTGCCTTCCATATTAGCAGAACCTACTTGCCCCGTGCTTCTAGCTGTACCAGACTCTACCTTCCCTTTTATTGGAACTTGCCTGCCCTGTGTTCCTAGTTGTACCAGACTCTGCCTTCTCTATTAGCAGAACTTGCCTTCTCTGTGCTCCTAGTTGTACCAGACTGCCTTCCCTTCCCAGGCTGAGTGTAAAAAAGGTCCATGAAGGTTAGTGCTCTACATCAGAAAACAAGTAAAATAAGTCCTCCACTGGTCTTACATTTCCTAGCTTTCTGAACACCTTATTGTCTCATTCCCTTTTATGTCCAAACTTTCTTATCCTATTTCTACCTTCCACTTTACTTAAATCATTGTATCTTTTTCATGTCTTCCCCTTCACCACTCCTATAAATGCTTCATTTCTAACAAAGTATTCAGTTCTAACATAAACTGCCTTCCCTATTAGTAGAACTTGCCTGCCTATGTTACTAGTTGCATCAGAATTTGCCTTCACTATTGCTTAATCCTGCCTACCCTATGTACAAGCATAAACTAAAGGTCTGTGGCTGACAAAGTTTGCTGATCACTAAAAACTGGGAGCGGTCATAGAATATCAAAATGACATCAATATCCTACAAGAGGGTCTTACACAAACAAATGATTGGTGCCAAAATCTTGGCCTTAAACTCAATGCAAAGAAATGTATTATCATCCCTTTCAATAAGTGTGATGTTTCTGCCAACTACCATATCCATAGCAACACCCTAAGTACTTACACAGTGGTGAGAGACCTGGGCACACAGCTTGACAGCAATCTTACCTTTGATCACCATGTTTCCACAGTGGTAAGAAGGGCATTCTATATTGCTCATCTTATAAGTAAGGGCATTGCCACCAGAAAAAAAGAAGTTATAACCTCCCTGTACTCTTCCCTCATCAGGCCAATAATTAAGTACAATGCCCCTTTTAGTATGTACCTTTCCAAGCACCTGCAGCAATTGGAGAGACGACAAAGATTCCTCACAAGGAAAATTCAAGGTCTTCAGCATCTGTCATATGTGGATCATCTGAAATCACTGCCACTTTATTCTGTTTCATACAGACTATTCTGAGACAATCTATGCTTTGCATATAAGGCAATCTCTAATGCTGCTTTATTGGAAATGCTTCATATCTGCAAGTCAAATGGCACACGGGTTACTTGCTTTAAAGACCTTAACCTGGCATGTGACATTAATAGAACCTGCTGGAAGGACAGATTGGTTTCCCAGAGGTGGCCACACCTTTGGAACAGACTCCCAATTCATGTCAAACAGAGCACCTCATTGGCCATCTTCAAACCCAGTCTGGACGATTGAATGGGTAACTGTAAATTCATCCCTGGGGTTCCATCTGTGTCCATCTTGGACAAGGGCAATAGGTGCTGATCATGGAAATAAGGGTAGAACTTGGCTAGGGTTGTAAGGGCCTTAGGTCTAGGGCTAGTAACTTTCCATGATCCTATGATACTACCAGATCTTGCTTTCCCTATTACTGGAACTTGCCTGCCCTATGTTTCTAGTCATACTAGACCCTGCCTTCCCTATTAGCAGAACCTGCCTGCCATATTCTCTTAGTTATACTAGACCTTGCTTTCCTTATTAGCACAACTTGCCTTCCTTATATTCCTAGTTGCGCCAGACCCTGCCTTCCCTAGCATCTATATTACATAATCAAACTTTTAAAAGTTCGAAAATATAATAAAAAAAAATAAACCAAAGAAAAAACCTATCTGATCAGTTTAAGCAGGGGGAGCAAGCCCCCATGCACCCCCACACACCCCACACTTTTTAAATATACCAACTCCGAGATCACACTACAGTGCAGAAAAGGGAAATCTTCCCATTCCGCAATGTATGGAGATCTCCGTTGAAACTTTCAAACTTTTAAAAGTTCGATCATATGGTGTTGACCATATGACGTCCGGACTTTTAAGAGTTCAACAACGTGATATAGACCCCCTTCCCCTATTAGCACAACATCCTTGCCCTATTTTCCAAGTTATACGGCAGCTTGCCTTCCTTATTAGCTGAATTTTCCTGCCCAATGTTCCTAGTAGTACCAGACATTGCCTTCCCTATTAGCAGAACTTGCCTGCTTATATGCTCTTTGCTATACCAGACTCTCCCTTCCCTATAAGCAGAACTTGCCTGCCCTATGTACCTAGTTATACCAGACCCTGCCTTCTCTATTAGTGGAAATTGCCTGTGCTTTGTATCCAGTTATACAAGACCCTGTCTTCCCTATTATCAGAACTTCCCTGCCTTATTTTCAAAGTTGTACCAGACCTTGCCTTTCCTATTAGTGGAACTTGCCTGTCCTATGTTCATAGTTGTATCAGACTTTATCTTCCCTATTAGCGGAACTTGCTTTCCCATATGTTCCTGCCCTATAACAAGCAATTTTAACCCTCCCTTCCCTTCCTCCACCACCCTCATATTCTAGCCATTCACCCTCATTGAAGCAACTACTTCTACTGTAATTCCCCATTTAGCTATATTCCTCCCCTGCCTACTTAGCTCAGCCTGGCTGCCTCCTATAAAAAATAGCATCTATATTAGAACATTGAAGTTTCAAAACTTTGAGTGTTCTAATATTGACCCCTATTCAGTGAAAGCTGAAAATATTGAAGCAACAGAAAACTGATTTTTTTCCTAGGGAAAGAATATGGTTGTCCGTTTCTGTTGCTTCAGTATTTTCAGCACTGTGGTGGAAAGTTACGGGTCGGGTTCAGGTAAGTGTGCAATTGAGTGCAGGTTAGGTTAGTTAGGGTTAGGGTGTGGGTTAGGTATGTGTGTGATTGTGTGGACATGAGGGTTAGGGCAGGTTAGGTGAGTTAGGGTTAGGGCGCGGGTTAGGTATGTGTGCAACTGTGTGGACGTGAGGGCTAGGGTGGGTTAGGTG
The DNA here is from genome assembly GCF_019279795.1 of Protopterus annectens. Lineage (NCBI taxonomy): Eukaryota > Metazoa > Chordata > Ceratodontiformes > Protopteridae > Protopterus > Protopterus annectens. The sequence goes on along the minus strand of NC_056739.1, from coordinate 1,091,285,185 downwards.
AGTTAGGGTTAGGAAGTGGGTCAAGTAAGTGTGCGACTGTGTGGATGTGAGGGTTAGGGCGGGGTAGGTGAGTTAGGGTTAGGGCACGGGTGAGGTGAGTGTGCGATAGTGATGGACCTTAGGGTTAGGGCTTTGGTTAAGGTAATTGGATAGTTAGTGGTGTGTGTATAGTTTACTGTAGGGTTAGGTGGAAGATCTTAGGTGTATTTGTGTGGATTGCTGTTTGTTTGGTGTGCTTGTGTTGTGTGTATGTGTTTTGGAACAGCAAAATTTTTCCCTAGGAAAAAATTTGCTGTTCTGTATGTTTGATGTTTTCAGCTTTCACTGAATAGGGGTCAATATTAGAACATTCAAAGTTTAGAAACTTTGATGTTCTAATATAGACCCTAAAAAATATTCTGTTTCCTGAAACATTAATTTGACCCATAAATGTTCCTATGTACTACTTTTTCTCACGTACTGTATAATTTTGTATATGGTCTGAGGAAGCGTATCAGGAGATACGCGAAAGCGCTTACCACAGTTTCCAATAAATCTTTATATTTTATTTTTTCAACGTGGAGAGTCTGAACTTTGTATTTCACATCATTTACTTTGCTGCTTAACTTGAGACTCCTTAGCTGCTGTGATTCGTTTGTTTGTACTTTACTGTATAATTTTTCTTACCTAATAGCTCCTGAGTTTAACATTTGACCCAACTTATTTTGTGATTTTAACAGCCCCTTAATGTCTGTGACGTGTACTGACGTTATGTTCCAAGCAATATCTATCATATCCCTGCTTGCCTGTTCTTAACATCTATCTATCTTCCTGTCTTTAACACCTTTCCTCTCCAAATGTCTATCCCAACTACTCTGTATTTCCTTAACCACTTTGATCCTAGGTCTTAAACCCACATAAGTAGTCAAATAAAGCATAAGTAAAGTAAACATCCCTCAAATATCTTTTCTTTTCACATACAATGTAATCATCCCACTTTACCTGTCCTGTATCTTCCTAACTTGGACTTAAAGTACCCTAATTTTTTTCCTAATCTCTCAGATGGTGCACAATACTCTTATGACAAAATTCTTCAGCCCTCCCCGTAATACTGATGAATCCATGCTCATACTCCCCTCTCATCCATCACATATGGGAGCACTACTGGTTGTCATTTCACTTTTCATCACAACACAGATAATCTCAGCAGGGATATTACTGATGATGTGCTGTCAAAGAAGTTTGTTTTGTTGTAGTACATTATGGAGAGCAGGAAACAAGTGTTTTTTTAATTATTTTTGTTATACACCCTTTCCATTTTCTCCATGTTTGTGTGATCTCTGAGTTGAATATAAAAAGATAAGGGTATACGGGTGCACCCTTCCACATCAGGGGTGTAGGGGGATTGTCCCTGCAAGAAAATATAGTTTTGTGATATATAAAACTGTTGTGTTTGATTGGTTGAATTTGTGATGGAACATTGTTGTGTGACATTTTAGTAGCAAGTAACTACATATTGACTAATTGAAATGTGATTAATCACAGTAAGCCCAGAATAACTAAACTTATTTTGGTGGAACTGCAACACAGATTCACACTCAGACTGCTTAAAAAATAGATAGTATTCCTTGAAGCTGATTCCTCACCTGTGCCAACAGAAGCAAGTGCCCACAAATGGGATAAAACTGCAAAATCTATCTCCCTCCTTCCCCTCTGTGTCTTCAAATGGTTCCTCACTTGCTATGCTAACACCTACCCTCCCTATCCTAATACAAGTGCTACAATTCACTTGATTAACTGGGACCATTACCATGAAACCTATTTTACATGCAAAGCATATACTTCCCTAAGAGAACAAAACATTACACTATAACATGACCCACCATTGTGAATTCAGTCTCCTGGGAAATTGTATCAAATAGCTTTTGGTAACAGGTAAAACAATTTCTGCATTACCTCTTGCCCCCCCCCCCAACACACGCACTTAATTAAATTTAATAGTAGAATTCATCCAGGGGTCAGTAGATGATCTGCCCTTTAAAATACAGAAAGATTGGTCTAAAACTAGCTGGATCTTTCGGTTCTCCCTTCCCAATTAGAACTATTACAGTGACTTCTGTAACCCATGATGGTAGCATGCCTATTCTTATACTATTGTTACACATTTCCACCTTTGCATCCAGCACCTCCAATCCAACATTATTAAAAATATAATTTGGAAACTCATAAGATCCTCCCAGCTTATGGCCCCTCATGTGTTTATTGCCCCATAACACCCCTCTTGTTCTACACTCACATTTATTTCCTTTCTCTTTGATACACATAAATGTTATCTTCCCACTTACACTCCCCCTATAGAAATTCCCTTTCTTTATACAGGTCTCCTATAGAACTTAGTAAAAACTTGTTTTATCTCTTCAGATTCAAAGTCAATATCCGCTACAGCCGTTTTTTAAAAAAAAAGAAATTTGCCTCCCCCCCGGGACATCATTTAACCACATTGGCATCCAGTGCCTCATATCCATGCCAGGTCTGCAAGCTTATCCTCTATCCCCCCTAGACTTACTCTGGTATTTCCAGGGCTGGTCATGAATCCTAAGGGCATCCTGGTGACTTGGCCATCTTTATATCTGTCCTGTAGAGGGTTTTTTATATGCCAAACCCACTTTCTCCATGCCTCCCACACTTGTTCATATTTGAAGGTAACTCTCCTCTTTGGACCATGCCACCACTAAGGGAGCATCATCAATGACTGTCATCCCACCTGGGATAAGCATGTCCATCATCCCTGCTATTCTGTTAGTCACCTGTTAATTAAACCAAGTTCAATTGGGCCATAGTCTCGGCTTTATCCCTCCATGCCACTGGAGTGGTGCACCACAGCCATTTCAATGAGTTCTATTCTTAGTTTGTTCTTTTGATAATTCAACCTCAGTACTAATAGACTTATGTCTACACCTTTCTTAGCTCACAACTTTGCTCTCTTCCTAACTCCAGTTCCATTTTGTTGTCTTTCAGCTCTGCCAACATTCCTTGCAGCTTTCTTATCTCTTCCATCATTTAACCCTCCCTCCCTTCCTCCACCACTCTTTTGCTTTGTCTCTTCCACCATTTAACCTTCTTCCCCTGCTCTTCCTCCCCCACCCTTTGCATCTTCATCATTTCATTTCTACTCTCCACAGTATCTCCCTGTCCACTTTCTCATGGATTGACTTGTACCCTAATTCTATTCTTCCAGGTGACTTTAATCCTTTTCCACAAATACTGTGTCCATTACTCCTCTAACATTGCATTCAACTTGTATACTTCTTCCACATTCCCTCAGCCACCTCACGCTGCCATCCACTTTCCATTTCCATGTTTCCTAGCTCCTTTAGTTTGATTCATGTTATCCTCAACTTCATATTATCTTCTGCAATGTACGGTGTGACAGTTTCATGTCTTGGCATAATAACAGTGCATCTAGGCTACTCATTTTTCTCTCTCACTTCCTGAACCCTCTTTTCCCCATATCATCCTTTATATGTCCACTAGAACCAATGTTTCAGTTTCTTCTTGTGCTCTCCCACCTTTCTGTGTCAAACACTACTGCTTTCTACAACTTACAAAAACATGCATGTAGTGCTATAATTACCCTGTCAGCTCTCTTGTCCAATCCAACTTCCCCTCCAACACTCCCAAAAATTCTAAATGCCAAACCTTGAGACCATATGACAAAATACCTCTATCATTTTCTTTTACTGCTCTTCAGTACCATCCACCTACCTTCTCTGTACATGTTGTACCTTTACCTCCCATTCTTAGCTTTTGTATAACAGAGCAACAACCCATCCTTTTACCAACCTTTGTATGATCTGATACTCCTAGTTAATATCCATGATTAACCCCCTATTCCCCTCATCTGCATTTTTTTATCTTGGAGTGTAAATATCTGTTGTGTCTCTTTCTCATTAATGACTGCAGGACCCTATCCTTCCTTCTGGGATAGTTTGTACTTGTCACATTCAGTGCAAAAAGTCTGTTTTCACTCCCCCTCCCACCCTTTTTTATCTCCGTATATCTACACTTCCTGGCCTCCTGATCCACTGTCAGTTCCTTGCAGCCAGATCTAAGTGGTCCTAAATACTAAATACACTTGTTATAGGGGACTCTATTGTCCGGCACACTGACATCCCGCTCACCAGACTGAACAAGGAGAAGGTCACTGTAAGCTGCCTGTCGGGTGCCAGGATCTTCAAGCACTCAGGTCACTCCAAAGCAAGTACAAGTATGACTCCGTCATTGTCCATGCTGGTGTGAATAACCTGAGACGTACCTCCCTGGACTACATGAAAAGAGACATAGAGGAGCTCTCTGACTATGTAGCCCAGGCTGGTATGACCCTGACCTTGAGTAGCATCTTGCCCTCACCAAGAATGATGCCACAGTATAAAGACAAAATGATCAGTTTCAACAATTGGCTAAAGTATTGGTGTCATTCAAAGGGAATCCAGTGTCTGTCAGCCTGGGATGACATGCTCGACAAGCCACGTTGCTTTGCTAGGGACGGCTTGCACCTGTCAACCTTAGGCTTTCGTATACTGGCCAAGGCTCTTGCCACCCCCATAGTGCCTTTTTTAGGCAAGGCTCAAAGGACAAACCCACCTCCATAGACAACCCAAGGATAAAAAAACTAAAGGTAATGCTACTCAATGCCAGAAGTCTAAACCTCAAGATGCACGCACTCGAGGCTCTCCTCAGTATGGAGAAAATCGATGCCTGTGCAGTAACAGAAACCTGCTTCAAGGCTCCTGAGAGCACCCCAGCATTACCAGGTTATAATTCATACCATGCGTTTTGGCCCCAAAACTTGGACCGAAGCACAAAAGGAGGGGGAGTATCTATATTCATCAAAAATACCTACACCTCCAGTTAGTGGCACTGGAAACCATCTATGTGCAACTAACAGCGGGCAAAACTGCCTTTCAGTTTGTAGCCTGCTACAGAACACTCTCCCTATTACAGGAACCCCACTTGGCATTCCTGAGAACACTGGAGAATATGAAGGTCTCTCCAAACACTATGTTATTGAGTGACTTCAACTACCCAAGCATTGACTGGGAAAACTACTCAAGCCCAAACACCCTTGCACAATGGTTCCTTGAATTTATAAACTCTAACGCAATGGAACAACTGGTCACCACTCCCACAAGAGGGAATAACATATTGGACCTGGTCATCACCAACATGGGGACTCTATGTTCCACACCAGAGGTAAACTCCTCAGTGGTAAGATCAGACCACAAACAAATTTCCCTGGACATCCATATCCTGTCCCCACCCCCAGCCAAGGAAATCACTGTAAAGAGTTTCTCAAAAGCCAACTTTGCACTTCTCAAGACTGAGGTGGAATCCCTGAAAGCCCCTGGGCCAGAGGATAATACAGCCCAATCCGCAGAATCCTTTACAAATGCATTCTATGAGCACCTGCAGGAATGCATGTATCGTGCTATCCCAAATAAAACCAAGACTCACTCCTCCAAAAACAGGAGACCGGTCTGGTGGACCCCGGCCATAAATAAGCTATACAACAGAAGGAGGAAGCTACTACATGACAGAGCAAAATCCCAAAAAGGGAAGGCATCTCTGATCAGTATTAGCAAGAATCATAAAATCATCAAAGACCAGCTGAAAGAAAAATTGCCCTAGACACTAAAGATAATCACAAGGCCTTCTTTAGTTATGTCAGGAACATGTAGGAAACTCCCAGATATGCTCTGAATTGTTGCATAACGGTACAAAATATACCGAACCTACAGACATAGCCAACATCCTGGCAGACAGATTCAGAAACTTCTCCCCATTCCCCAAAGGAGCAAATGCCTATCCCAACTGAATGTAACCTCCCTGACATCACAGATGCACAGGTGAAAGCTGCCCTCTCCAAAGCAAAAAACACAGCATCTTTGGGACCGGACGATGTCCCAGGCTGTGTCTCTCCAAGAAGAACTGAACCCTCACATTAAGTCACTGTTCAAACTTAGCCTTACTACAGGATATGTACCCAAAGAATGGCGTACAGCTACAGTGGTCCCACTCCACAAAGGTAGTGCGGACCCGGAAACTATCGTCCCATAAGCCTGACTAGTCTGGTCTGTAAAGCTATGGAGTGTATTATCATGGAACTCATAAACAAAGACATTGGGAGCATCCAGACACTGGACCCTACCCAATTCGGCTTTGTTAAGGGCAGATCTTGCCTCTTAAACCTAGCTGATTTCTTTGAAACAGTTACCAAAGCCATAGATGAGGGCAAGGTAGTTCACACAGCCTACCTGGACCTCATCATAAATATATCAACCCCTATATCACAAGATGCTCAGAGATAGAATCCACATGGTCAGAATAAACCAGTTATAAGTGCAGTTCTGGGACCTCTCTTGTTCAGTATATACTTCTCTGAGGTTCAGGCTAACATGGGACAAAGTTCACAGATGACTGCAAACTGTCAAGCTAAATGCTCCACAAATTACCACATAGGTGGTAATCCATTGAGATAATAATCTCTCCTTTGATAATCACGTTACCAAAGTGGTTAGAAAGACCTTCTATATAGCCCACCTTATCACGAAATCTAGATCAAGAGAGGTCATTGCGCCCTCTACTCATCAATCATCAGGCCCATAATTGAATACAATGCCTTTTGGGATGTACCTTACCCGACACCTGCAGCAACTGGAGAGACCCCAAAAGTACCTCACCAAGAGGATCATGGGCTACAAACAGATGTCCTATGCAGCTCGACTAAAGAAACTCCAGCTCTACTCAGTTGCTTACCGCCTACTCAGAGGCGATCTATGCCAAAGCCATGTCAAACCCAGAATTAATGGACATGCTCCACCTCAAAAAAGTCCCTTAGAGCTACGCTCCAGTGACCTAAACCTCAGCACAAAAATAAATAGGACATGCTGGAGGGACAGATTCATTTCCCAGAGGCTCCCTCACTCTGGAATAGAACCCCAATTCATGTTAGACATAAAATCTGGACACGTGGATGGAAAATGTAATTTCACCCTGGGATCTCTTCTGTGTCCCTGCTAGACAGAGGTACAGTAAACTAATCTTAAACAGAGGCACAGTAGGCTAATCTAATAGGGAGCCAAATACACTCTGGCTAGGCTTATAAAGTATCTACCTATGAACCTATGAACCTATGAACCTTGGGTACTCCCAATAAGGACAGTGATATTCCTACCCCTTCCCAACAGCAGTATTGTCTGGCTACTATAGAACATTCAGCTTAATTTGTTACCAACAACAATTCCAGGAGTCTCCCTTCCCAATACCTCCCTCACCAGAAGTAACTTCTTACTGTCCATTCTTACGACACGCTAACTGTCCTCACTAAACAGATCTTATTACATACCTCTCTAGTATTTACTTTTACTTTATTCCAGCTGTCCTAATCTGTCATGCAATGCATTTTGATCACCTGCCTTCATCTCGGTAGTCACCTCATTAGTGGACCATATAACAAATTTGTTAACAAACTTTAAACAACAGATTGCCCCTTATATTTTTTTTAAATGCCCTCTGCTAATGTGCAAAATACGTATTAAATAACAAGTGCAACATCCATTACAGACATCTGAAATCTCACATATTATATACTTATTGAAACTTTCTTGTGGAAGCAATCCCATTTCATGTAAATTCATTGTTTCGTAAAGATACTTTGTTAGATAGACTGCACTCACCTTAGCATGAATTTCCTATCTAACTTTTATTACTATTTTAACTCACCGTAGAGATAATCTTCACTCTAGATATCACACATAAATATAGTGCAATACTTCTTCATATGACGTAAATGCTTTTTTTATATGTTAGTTGACTAGCCATTAACCCCTCCCCCTTCTGTGCTCCTCTAATTTTAGTTTATTGTAACAACTATACATTGCATCTCCCCATGCATCAAAAATAATATTCTATGGCAGTATGTTGTTGTTGTTGTTATGTCTTTCGGCTTTTCCTGGTTAGGGGTTGCCACAGCGGAACTCCGGTCCGCTAATGATTGGTAGTTGATTTTTATGTGCTGAGTTACCAGCCCTGACGCACAACCTTCAACGAAGGTACACCCATTCACGCATGTCTCCACGCAGAAGACGCTCTAGCTGAGAATCGAACCGGACAGCAGTGCAGTGCATGCAGTAATTAAATATTTACCTATTATACATAAACATATTCTTGGAAATATAACTGTTATTTCTGGATCATATATAACATTAATAAGTATAAAATAAAAACATCTACTTGACAACTGCTTCATTTCAGTTTTCTCATGAGCTCACTTACATTATATGGTGGTGATCTTAATGTGTGGTCACCCCTTAATCTTTGTATGGCAGCCACACTACTCATCTTGTGTCACTGTGGTCACTGAGGTACATGCTAAAATCCACCTGCACTGATCACTAGCATAAGAGTTGTGTAAATATGTAAGCAATTTAAACTAATCTGCAAATACAAATAATACAACAGCTATTAACAGAAGAGTTAAAGGAGGAAAACAAAATGACCACTGGTGCTTATATGTTTTTGTTTCTTTTGGAATGTGGGAGTTAAAAGATGATAAGACCCTGAAGCTGTTGTAGAACAGCAAACAGTTCAGTGATTGAAGACAGTCTTGAGTTTATAAGATAACACTGTATATATTTGTTGTAGCATTCATTGTATTATTCTTTCTATGTTACAGGTTGGAGCTTTTGATGACTCCAGTTGACCTTGTAGTACAAAAGCCTAGATTATCCTTATCAATAGTAAGGGTACAATTCAAGCTCAGGTTTTGTAGCAAATTTGGAGGATATCCCATTTGCTGTGGGTGGCTTTGATGACCTTACAGGCACTTCTGTTGAACGGTTTGATGAGAAGACAACGATGTTGTGAGGTCCATCATAAATGCACTGCTGACAGTGCCTACAACCACTTTCAGTACTGCATGCTATGATCTAGAGACCAGCTAATAGTATGGAGTCCATGACATGAGCTCTGCTGACAGTGCTCTGAGCTGCTATGTCATCCTAGGCTTGACAGATGTTTAAAGGTATGCAGTACCATGGGCCAACAATGATGACTATTAACTTAAAAGGAAAACATCTTCCACTAGCATACTGACTGTCTAGGCAGTTACCTTTACTGTTGTGCTTAGGACAATGTAGTAAAGAACCAAGGGGAGTATGACTACAGATTCTCATATTTTTAATTAAAATTACATAAGATTTCATGCTACTGCTGAATATAAGATGCAGACTTTATAGTTCTATACAGTATTATTTCTTTTAAATAATTTAAGTACTTTATTAATATTATGTTTTAAGCTATCACTCTTAAATAAAGCATCTGGTCTATCAGGTGGGGATTGTACTTTCCTGCATTTATGTCTGTTATTTTTTTCTGACCATGAAGTAAACTGGTTGCTTTATTTCTTTGATTACGCAATTATTTTCTTTTCACCTGTTCTTATTTGGATCAAAGCTGTTTCTTACAGTTTGATTCTAGTTCCGCCTAGTTAAGCAGGTTATCAACACTAATGTTAAATATAAACATTCTCATACTCAACATTGAGCAAATATCAACAAACAATTAAATGACACTGTAACTAAACATGAATGGGAAAATATTGTAGTGGACAGCATTGCTGTCTCAAGAAGTTTGGTTCTTCAGTTTGGTTCCCAAATGAGATGCTTTCTGTGGTGAGCCAGGACATGCTTTAAGTGAAATGGCAATCCTCTAGATTACCCATAGGTGTGTGTGTGTGTGTGTGTGTTTGTGTGGGGGTGGGGGGGTGGGTGTGGTATGTGAATGTGTGTGCATCCTGCAACAGAATAGTGTCACTTCTAGGATTAGATTGTACACGTGTTGCTCACTGAGTGCTGGGATAGGATTCAACTCTGCTCTGACCCTGAAATAGATAATGTAGACATCACAAACTGTAACTAAGCATGATCATGCACATAAGCTGGTGACATTATATATGTCTTAATATTATTATTGTCAGAACAGGTTGCATATGTACTCTGGCACTGCAAGATCAGAAATGTTAAGCCTGTCAAGAAATGGGAGAACCAGATAATTCAGAAATCCTTATTATGCTTAAAGAGACACTGTTAAGGCACTGTATAGTCAGATGATTCAGTAAGATATATAATCATCACTTCCTGAAATCAGTTCTAGTTGGACACAGAAGTCCTAATCAAGAATAGTAGTGCATCATTGTAGTAACAGAATCAAGCATTACAACCCTGATGTGGTTTTGGTGTATTCTACTTCAACATGACTAAACGAGCAAGCAACTTAATCCCTTTTTATTTAGGATTCACCATCTAAACATAACTAAATGTGCAATAGCTGGTCAAAAGCTTGAAAAAGAGCACAGAAAATGAATAAAAATTATTTGCTGGGTGATGTTTCTCAAAAAGCAGCAACATTAAAGAAATACACAGAAAATATGCAGGGTATTTGTAAGTGTTATGGATTTTCTGCATTCTTACCAATACATTATCATCACTAGAACAGCTCCATTAAAAAAATGTGCCCTATGCACTTATTAATAAACTGTGTGTTAAAATAACAGAATAATTTTCCTCATGAGACATTTTTATCGCTAACAAATTAAGATGTACAAGAAGCATATGTCTGTTTCGATTACTATTAAGCTTCTAATAAGACTACATCACAACGGTCATAACTAAGTGGAACAAGCCATTCATTGTATATCTCACTCACCCCCCCCCCCATCACTGCATTACCCTAAACAATAAGGCGGCTATCAGAAACATTGAAAACTGAAGCACAATTACTGTTATAAATGGAGAAGAAAATGAATGCATCCACTCTAGTGAAACTCTCAGCAATATATTACACTGGCTAATTTGTTCCTTTCTGACCTTCTTATAAACCTGGAGTAAATGAATGCACAGCATTCTTCCAAGAAAAAGACCTATAGGAAATCGGAAGTAGTACCGTTAATGTGGTCTTAGTGATGTGGGAAACCTTAATGACTTTAGCTGTCTTTTAAATCCAGGAAATACAATAAAAATGAAATTGACTCTCTTAACAGCTGGCCTTCCAGTCCAACAAAATCAGATTACATATAATTTGCTGGAGACATTGAATAGTTACAGAAGTCTTACAGGACTTTATAGAATGGCAGGAATTACTCATGGTCGCTGAGTATTTAGTGCTAATCATCAGACATGATTCTGTGGTAATTCTATTAAAACATATTATTTAACGTCTTAAAACCATTACTGAAATGTTTTAAAAATTGCATGGCATTTTGTCAAGTTGCTTTGTTCTTCAGAGAGAACATTACAATAGCAAACACACAGTTCATTAAATGTGTGGAAAAATGTTAATTTCTGGATGTTGGAAACACAGAACTTACACATTCTGAATCAATTACTCGATCCCTGCAAACACGCCCTAAAATAATTGTGCAGTACGATTTAGTAATGCAAAATGTGGTATTACAGCTGCCAACTACATAAAATTTTGTTCTGTATTCTTGAATTCCTATGTAGTGTGAGTGCTACAATTATGTTCCAAATATAGGAAAAGACAACTTTGCTAAGCAATGTTGTAATGAAACAAGGGTATATTATAAAGTTTTGTTAAACTCCTACCACCAGTGCTGTTAAGTTTTTTCTTATAATAGAGCATAATATCAGCCAGTGCTGGTCGCCAAATAAAAGCAGCGAGAAGGTAGAATAGTTTTAAAAAGTGTAACAGACTTGTTACATACAAAATAATGGTAGAGTGAAGTGCATAACAGCTTTTAAAGTATCAGAGGGATACTTGGCTTCTAGCTATGGACTGTTTGATTAAGCTAGGGGTCTATGGCTTTCAACTCTGTAAAATACCTTCACCTGCAATTGACAGTATATTTAATACATAAAGCAGATGTGTAGCTAGCTATTCTGATGAGTGGTGCTGTCTTCCAATCTGACACCCCCTCAGCTCTAGTTGAATAGCTTAAAGGAAAAATCCACCTAAGAACTCAAAAAACATGATTTTTGTCAATGTATCTTTGTTTTCTGTGCTATTTTAATGCATCAAAATCACTCCAAGTGCTTCTTTCACAATGGTGTTTCCCTCAGAATGGTGGATGATGGGGATTGCATTGGTAATGTGATCTTGTTTTCTTGCTTGCATTCCTTCTTCCCAGAATACATTTCAAGTCCTCTTTATATGAGTCATGCTAGACATAAGGAAGTGGTATTGTTTTTTCATACCATTAAGATAGAATGGCAGGACTATGAAGCACTGTCATCTAACACACCTTCTGTAACAGAGCTACTTTTATGTTTCCCTGACTGAGCCTCATTTATGTGTCTGTTGGAGAGTGTTCTCTTCTATAAATAGCTGTTCACTACTTCCAGCAAAAGAAAGTAGGTAAATAGGTGGGTTTTGTAAAGGGATTATTTTGCAGTTCTAAAAGAATTGACTGACCTTCCCTCACACGCTTATGCTGAGGTGTGAAAACTGTCACTGCAGCAAATGATTCTTGCTGTACATTTACAGGTAACAAGCAGTAGGACTCCAAACTAAGTCTGTCTGCTACTTCCCAATGTCTTCAGTGGGAAGATTCTTTTTCTCTCTTATGAATGATACAGAATTAAAATGTGCTTTACTAGTGTCTTAATTAGTTCTGTCATGTTTACACCCCCATTTTTCTGTTTTATATTTATTTATACTTTAGTAACCAGGAAAGTGAACTGGTCCCCGGAACCTTTTCAGCCATGACTTGGGTTACATTGGCAAAGATAATAACAAGTAATAAATGCACTTAACAATACAAAGAAAAACAAATACTGACATAAAGACATTGACAAAGATTGCATGTGCAACACATAGCCTGGGATACAGGGCTTTATCAGACCCCACTCTGATGGACCTCGTGCATATCCACAAAACAAATAGCACAATAATTACTCATTTTAAAGACTTAAACCTTGCCTGTGATACAAATAGGACATGCTGGAGAGACAGGTATGTGTTCTAGAGACTACTCCATCTATGGAACAGGCTCCCCATCCATGTGAAGCAGATTTCCTCCCTAACCCAATTTGAGTGCAACTTGGAGAGTTGGATGGGGAACAAGAAATTCATCCCTGGTTTGGCACCTATGTCTCTAATTTATACAGGCAACCTCTAAATGGTTTTTATACCAGCCCCCTGCTTGTAAATGTTTCATCTCCCAAATCCCTGCTTACACTTACCAAGGGGGTATCAGAGCTTGACAGAGATTTGGGATGCATGGCTAGGCCTAAAAAGATCCTTGTGGTCATTAGCCTAGTAAACACTTATGAGCCTATGAATCTATGTCTGACAATGAATAAGTAAAACATTAAGCAACACTTGCTAAAATGTATACATTAATGATGCTTAGCTCTACTATGTTAAGTTTAGTATAAATAACGAATTGCATGCAGCCATATTGCAAGCACATATACATACACACACACACACACACACACACACACATATATATAAATATATATATATATATAATATATATATATATATATAAATATATATATATATATATATAGTATGTATATGTGTATGTGTTTCTGTATATGTATATGTGTGTGTATATATATATATATATATATATATATATATATATATATATATATATACATAATGTACATTGGTACAAAAACATATGTGTGTATGTATGTGCGTGTGTGTGTGTGTGTGTGTGTGTGTGTGTGTGTGTGTGTGTGTGTGTGTGTGTGTGTGTGTGTGTGTGTGTGTGTGTGTGTGTGTGTGTGTGTTTGTGTGTGTGTATGCGTGCGTATCCGTGCATTTGTGTATAAAGGAGAACTATATTACATGCCTGTGGGTGTACTTCATGTTCTTGAAAGAGAAATGGGTCTACTTCTAAAACCTGACTTCCAGAATCGTGAAACCGCGCAACCTCGAACGTCGGCTGTTTACTACGGTAAGTAAACACTTGGCCAAATGCAAATGAAACTTGCGCCGAAGTAAGTAAAACCCACCTAGGTAGGGGGCTACACCCCCTCAATGGAGGGGAGCAGTGCCTTCCCAGCTAAGTATACCAACTCCAGGATCACGCTACAGTGGAGAGAGGGGCATGTTGGACAAGAGTTTACTTACCATAGTAAACAGTCAACACTAGGGGTTCTGTGGTTTCGTGATTGTGGTCTCAGCATTGTGAAAGTCAATCTTCTGGGAGTCAGGTTTTAGAAGTAGACCCAGAAAAACAAATCAAAATGGAAATTTTGTGTAACTGTATATGTGTAGCTACACATAAACATACACATATACACATACACATAAAGATATATATATATATATATATATATATATATATATATATATATATATATATATATATATATATATATTTCGAGATGAAAAAAAAATCTAAAACAATAAAACAACACAAATCCACCACCTACACCCACTGCAACTTAAATATACCAACTCAGAGATCATACTACAGTGAAGAGTATGGTAAAGTTCCTGTTCTGCACTGTGCGGCAATCTCCATTGACAGGTTTCGAGATTCCACAACTTTGATGTTCTGAGCTTCGGCATTTGGAGCTTCGAAGTTGTGGAATTTCGAAATTATGAAGTGGACTGATTTAAATGCACATGTCTGACTGTGTGTGTGTGTGTGTGTGTGTGTGTGTGTGTGTGTGTGTGTGTGTGTGTGTGTGTGTGTGTGTGTGTGTGTGTGTGTGTGTGTGTGTGTGCAGTTAAACAAATTTAAGTACCTCTGATTTCATTTTTTTAATGGTTTTAATGCAAAGCACATAGTAAATGTACATTAAAGTAAATTCAGCTATATATTATAGTTGCAATCAATGGTCAGATTTCTTTGTGGACTACAAGATGCTCCTGCACTCTAACAATGTAAGGACTGACTCAAAGTCAGTGGTAATCTCTTTATCATGGATTTGCATGTACCAGATATGTATCCCCCTCTGAGATGATGTCACAAAATAGGATAAAAGACCTTTTCAAGAACATTATCAATGTACCTAGTTGATAGGGCTGTCCCTTGTCTCTATTTCTGCAGTTTTGTCCTGTATGTTTGGGGTGTGAGCTTAAAAATGGTAAATGTGTTGATACTTTACAAGAAAAAATATCTTCTAAATGTCTCAGAAATTTGGATACTACATTTAAGTTATATAACATATAAACTATTATAAGTAACCAATATTTAAAGCTTAGAATTTCACTACTGTGTTGCTGCTTATGTAAATTTGTCAGAAGAGGTGACAACTGCCTTTAAACCCATGACTGATCTAATTGCTTTGTTTTGCTATGAAAGGGGAGTATTAAGTTTTACTCTTCTCCGGAATAAAAACTAAAAACCAGTTTCACAGCTTTCTGTCTTTTATATATATAGGATTAAATGCCCATCTAAGATTGACATCCCTACCTGAAAGGGTAAAGTACAGATGTATCTGAGTCTATGATATGTCATGCAGGTGGAGACGAATTCCTTTGCAAAGTATGTGAAAAGTTAAGCTTAAAAAAGTAGCTGAGCTTTCCCCTTCTTTTGATTCCAATACAAGGAAATGAAAGTTTTAAAAAGTACAAGCAGCTTTCTGTTACCTGTACAATCCTGGAACTGTATTGTAGGGAAAAAAGAAACTTAAGGATTGAGGTAAACTGTAGGAAGGGGTGGAGTTTACCTTTAAAAAAGCTCTTCTTTCTTTTTAACTATAGCAACTGCTCACTGCATACCACATTGAGCACTAAAGTGCTTTAGATCTAAAGTCCAGGAATGGAACTTTGTGGGAAAAAAAACAACTTTTTTTCCTTTTAAACTGTAGTGCAGCAAGCCGCCAGTACAGTTTATGCCACACACACACACACACACACACACACACACACACACACACACACACACACACACACACACACACACACACACACACACACCACTAAAGAAGTGTTTCTGACCACAAATGCAATACTGACACTCAGTTCTGAATGCTGGTATTTTACACTGAAGAATGATTGGTATCTGCTGATCACCCCCCCAACAATTTGTGCCCAGGGTGGCTCCCCCCTTCTCACCCTAGCTATACTACTGACATAAAGCTCCATGTTATAAAATAAATTATGATTGTGCCTCTCCAATCATAACTACTTATTACGTGTTCTCAAAATGGATGCTAGATTTTACTTCTTTTATTTTGCTTTGCTCTACTCTCAAAGTGAAGTTTTTAATATTCGTGGCTCAAACAGATAATAAGCTAGATATGATTGATGACCCGATCAAAATCCTTTGTTTTATATTGAATGGTAGGTACAGTGGTCTCAGAAACTGTTGTATCTATTGTGCAGTGTCATGTTACTGTAATCCTTTCTAGCATATGTTACACTAGAGATAGAACAACTTCAAGAACATAAATAGTAGTATTGGCAGTAAGCAGGACCTAGATTTTTTTTAGTTTATATATGCATTTTAATTTCATTAATATTTAATGGAGGCCTTGTTTTTACATTCTGTAGGAGTGAATGTTCTATCTCACTGCGTGCACTAAATATCGTAACAGTGAGCTGATCACTGCAGGTGGTGACAGAGAGCACCATTTTCCATTGTGCATTAAAATTAGAGACATCAGACTGGCCAGAGCTGGCTTGAAGTAAATGAGGTCATCTGTCTCACTCATCTTATCAGGACATAGCTTACTAACAACATCAACTAGGAGGTCATGGGATGGTTTTAAATATACTGGTTTTACTTATAAAGAAGATCCTTTAATGAATTAATATGATTAATTTCTATTTACCATGGATTTCACTTAAAAAAATTCCTAACACTGAATGTGTGACAGACTCTTTCAATGTGGAACTTTGAGAGGTATGTATCAGGACACAATGAGATCCCCAATAGTGGTGTGACTCCTAGTGGAAATCAGTTGGCTGAGCACTCCATCAAGGCAAGCACAGGCACACACAGGTAACATGAGGCACCACCGTTCTACCTGGACCATGAATGTGGTGCAAGACTGGAACGTAATAAGTACAAATTATAGATACACACCATAATGTTAGATGTGTAATAAGAAGTTATGGCTGTAGAACTTGCAGGAATAATGCTCAGCTCACATATCCAGTTCTTTCAGGGTACAAACTCCTCTCCTAACATTCCCATAATATGTAGTTCTCCTAGAATACTCCCACCCTTTCTTACTCTTCCAAAAATAGGGAGAATAAAATTCTCCAACAACTAGGAAACCTTACAGTAGCATTCAGAGCATGGGAGGTAGGTGAGATGTGTTCTATAACCAGAGCTTCTTCTGACAGTTCCACCATGGGATTGATGAGTTTCATGATTTCTGTATCTGATGTCAATGAGCTCTGTCAACAGGACTTGTAGGACAGTGTCCACAGCTTTTCTGTCTTATTTGTAGGATCATTCGGGATCATTTGAGGGATCAATATAGTATCTAGAGAATAACTGGAACTAGATGCTGCATCCAGCAAATACTATCTTTTAAAAGAATGGGGGGTGGGGTCCAGGTAGCTGCAGCATAGATGTTATTCAGAGAAGTATTTTGGAAAAGGGATAATAGAGTGGTGACTGTCCTTGTTGACTGTGCATTGGGACAGCTCTGCAAACATTTGTGATACTTACAGTGAACTGCAGTCTGATTGCTAGATTCAGAATCACAGTTCAGTAACTTTTTAATGTCTACAATTTTCATAAAAGTATCAAATAATTCATAATATTTTCAGAATTGTTAGGTCCTCTTTATATTGTATCAGAGTTATCACTGAATGTCCATATTATGAAATAACTATATCCTTGGATTTTATTATTGGAAAATAAAAGGAGATTGATATCTTACTTAAAGTGGAACATGCTTGATCCTTTTGCATAAAAGTAAGAATAATATATGTGGATAGCCTACCCTTATGAAATATGGAGATGAAACTAGAACTGCGTATAACTCCACAAACCGTCCTGGCCCTATTGCTGGCCACTGAAAAGAAAGTCTTTAAACATAAATTCTTAAACTGTAATGACAGTGTTGTGTCAGAAGGAAGCAGCATAATCTTCTCAGGTATAAGGTAAGCAGGAGCTCCCTGCCACAATCATGGGGCATCTGAACAAAAGTGTCCCACATAGAAAAGCTTTGCATTCCTTAAGGGGTGCTAGAGGAATAGAACCCTGGCTAGCCTGGAAGTTGTAAATAACTATTAACTACACTTTAATGAATGCGTGACAAAGGCTTAATTCATAAACTTTCAGCAGATAATGCAAGTACAGGACATGACATCTAAAGCATTCATTCATCAGGATGAAACCCTAATGGAGAAACAGTCTGATTTGTCTGCATAGCATTTCTCAGTGTACAGTTTCTGAAAAGACTCTAAAATGGTGTCCATTCTAGAGGAATAGTTTGAAGACTGGACTAGTAATGGAACATGATTAATCATGCCACCAGCTTGATGGTGAGTAGGATGACATGTAAGTAGACCAGTGAATGAACCAAGACTTGCCTGTAATGAGGAAGATGATGATGTAGAAGAAGGCTGTAAGTGTGTACTACTAGAAACCACACCAAAAACCTCACATTTTCTAGTCACTTAGGCATTAGAGCAAGTGTCAGGGGGTGTACAACTTTCCCTTGTAGCCACAGGAGGGCTTGGATGTCCTTCAGGTGGCCCTCTGGGAACATTATCCAGAAGAAGTAATATCAGAGCTTCTCACTTGTCAGAGATGCAAACATATTGCAAACTAGGGAAAGTTTTTATCCCCCGGTCTACAAATGACTTATACTTCCTAAGGCTGTAGACTCCCATGAGAAAAAAATGTTAGTTTTGGTGAACTGAGTATAAAGCCTTTTGACCATCACCTGCCAAGGGACTGGGTGTGTTACTCTGGTTTGTTTATATACCATATGATTGACAAGCAGTCTGATTGTACAGACACTGTGCCCAAATATAACCAATGGTCCAGAGCTTATAAAAATAGCAAAACTGACTTCATCTTGAATATGCTGATGTGGAGTGTATCTTCATTTCTGGAATGGAGATCTTGAGCATGTTACTATCTATATTTGCTTTCCAGCTCTGGTGTGACACACTGGTATTAAGTATAGCAATATGGAGATAATCCAGGAAGAGTATCCTACAAAAAACTGCAAGGATTGAACCATTAAGACATGGCATCTTTGCAAGCATTGGAGATTCAGATTATGGCATCAAAGGGGATCTTGACCTTGTGCCACTACACCTTGCATAACCACTACAGCATTTTCACATAATTAAATTGGAAGCACCCATGACACCAAGTGTTACTGGCAGTGGTGAGCTGGAACTGAAGATGAGCTTGGAAAAAGTTTAACTGCAAACGTCTTTGCAAATTATTGAGCAACCGACAGAATCTAGGAGGACAGCCAACATCAGCTGCAATTTTGTATAGCTGACCATGACTCTCAGAGTCAGGAAGAACTGAAGAAAGGAGTCCCTTAAAAAGAATCACAGTACCTCAGCTTTCCATTACTTGGCAGCATCACGGATGGAGGAAAATACTCTGACTTCCTGGCCATTCAGTGTCACTGCTATGCATACCTTGAAGACTCTGGGTCAAGTTAAACAACTTCATTTATTTACTGTTAAACTGCACTCTTCATATACAATATAAGCATTTAAACATTAATAAAGACATAAAATAAAATAAAATAAAATAAAATAAAATAAAATATTGCCTTTGGGTCACAGATACATGAGTTAACAATGGTCCCAGAAAGTTCAGGGGAAGAAGTCTGTCATAAGACACCTCTTCAAGTAGGCACTGAAATAGGGTCATGAACATGCCATGGCAGAGAATCCATGGGCTGAATCAGAAAACGGATATCAGAAAATGAACCAAGTCCAACAGATTAAAGCCTGAACCCAGATATCACCAGCCACCCCAATGCAGATGAGTGGAGGGAATGAGAATGCTGGGAAAGTGCCAACAGCTCCTTCAAATAGCTGGGATCCTAATCACATAGGGCCTTATATGCCATCACCAACATGTATGGGTGAGTCTATGTTCAAACTGGGCCAGTTCAGAGAGCAGACAATATGTATAATATGAGCTTTGGTGCAGAGGAACCTTTGGTAAGAAGTTGGATGTAGACTAGCTGAAAAAAAAATTTATTGACAGCCTTCTGATATCTCATTGCTTATCCATAAATCATCTGCGATCACAACCAACAGCAGTGCATGAAGGAATAAAGTGGCCATTTGATGAATCAGAACTTCTGTTAGCCATCTTCAGGTTGCCATGTGGCCGCCCAGAAACAACACTGGACTTTGACCTCTGTTTCAAAACTTTGCTTTTGGCCAAAAGGGGACGTCTATTGATCATGGCGGTACTGTTCATGCTACTGAAGATCCTACTGATTCTGAAAGTCCAAGATCTCCACTGGCTGATTTGAAATTTAGAAAACATCACCTGTGGTGGTGATGATGATGGTGGTCATGGTGGAGGGAGACTTCATATCTGCACATATTAGGGGCTGCATCTTTGCCTTCATAGCAGTCAGATGCTTGTCAATAGTGACCCCAAGATGGTGTATATTTAAAGTTCACTCTGGCATTTACTTTGAAATGGTCTTATTTGCCACCATATAGAAATGGTGGATCCTACCATTTTACCTGCCAATTTGCAGCATCAAATGCGACACAAACTACTAGGACTGTTACTATGAAAGCCATGGCCACTTTAGCTTTGAATTTCTCCTTAAATTCACTGCCAGGCAAACCATTCACAGGCTCAAATAAACTATTTAAGAACCACTATAAGTTGTCATAACTATGAAGCTTATATTACAATTCCAGAGTAAACACAGCATGGAACTGACACGGGTCTATGTTAGAACATCAAATATTTAACGGTTCGAATCACTAAAGGTCAGCCTTTAGTGATCGAACTGTTACAACATTGAATGTTCAGAAAAAAAAATAAAAACAACAACAAAAAAAACTAAACGGTGTAGGCAGGGGGGCAAGCCCCCATGCACCCCCCACACCACACGCTACTTAAATATACCAACTCCGAGACCACACTACATTGACGTAAATGGAAATCTCCCCTTATGGAGATTTCCGTTTACTTGTTCGATGTTCTGTAGTTTTGCTATTCTCGTGTCGATAATGTCAAATTCGACATTGTCGGCTTTTGAGAATTTAATATAGACCCTGAGTACACATATGCCTGTAATGCATGCATGAGCAAATATTTCACAAACAAGTATTTTTCCCACCCACACCCCCATTCCTTTATTATTCCCACCTCTAGGTCACTGCACAGTATAGAATGAGTGGTCAGTACCACTCGCTGAAGCGGCTGCTTTGCTTGTTCTCTGAGAGGCTGTATTCTCAGATAATATAAAAACACATTAGTGCTTTAACTTCAGACATTATTCCTAGGTAGTAAGGGAAACGGGATAAAAACATATTCTTCTTTGAGCTGTACGTCTCAAGCAAGTGATCACTCCATCCTGCTACTTCACTCTACAGTAAGGTACATTGGATTCTTGTATTTTCTTAACAGATATGGTTTATTTTATTTTGGTTCAACCTTGTACTAGAAAAATACAAATAAGATTTTACTATGTTAAATTCTAGCTAAGTGTTTTGTCTTCTGCTGTTAATGTGTAATAAATACATCAACAAGTTTCTACTGACTTTGTTACTCTAGCAGCTAAGTGTTGTTTTCTGCTATTAATGTGTAGCAGTTATATTAGCAAGTTTATACTGGCTGCTTTTTATAGTAGAATTCAGTGAAGCCATCACCTTTTTTTGTTCTATGTACTGCAGTTACATCAAGTAAGTCTGCAGTGTGTTGCCATCTGGCTACGTGTTACTGAAATTTTTTTCTTCTCTCTGCTAATCTGTAATGCATATATGTTATATGTTTCTACTCACTTCTACTGAAGGTTTCTATTGTAATACCTGTGTTTATGCTTTTATGAACAGTACAATTACTGGATAATGTAGGTTCTTTGTTAATGTACGAGAGTTTGTGAAGAGTTCTATCATTGACTAGGGTTGCATGTTTTTTCACATATGTTACACACGCTAGCTGCCTTTTCTAAGTGCTTAAATATCACATTTTTAGACTGTATGTTGTATAGCAAAGAGTGGGAACTAACAGATAGGTGTACTACCTGTCCCTCTAACATCTGTAAACCGACATCTCAGTAACACCTCACTTGCATGTAAACACATACCTCTTGTTAGTTTAGTTTTCTTTCTGCCCTTATATATGGTGGAAGACACCATTTTTGTTTTTAGTAATTCTAGACTTACATACCTACAAATATCTCCTCTTAGCTTTCATATTTTCCTTTTTGGGCTAGAAAGCCGAAATGCACAACTTGACATATAGTGCACTATCCTTGTTTGCCAAACATTATTTAATGTGGCTGAGTACAGACAAATAGTGCTGTACCTATCTAGTTCAACCATCAAGCAAGCCTTATTAACTTTTCTCTCTCTCTCTCCCCCAGACAGTGAACCAAGCACATAGTAAGTCTGACTAATGCTGCTGCAAAAGTTATCATATCCCACTCCCTAAAGAACTTGCACAGCTGAATTTCCGCTTCAGTTGCAAAAGTTCACAAAAAACAACACATTGAGTTAAATTTATGTAAGGCAATTTCCAAGACTCAAACTAATAACTTAATTTGTTGTCATGCATTAGTGTGTTCTGTTGTGTAGTGTTAAATCTGCTGGAAGGATATCCCAACCTCCATTTACTCATCCACACTCACAGGACTTTTACTGCTGAAGGTGAAGCTAAATTAACACTTTAGCATATTTTACTCTTATCAGTATAATTGATCCCTGCAAAGATTCAGAAAAGCCCATAACCATAAAATTAAATGCTGCGGCTCAAGTGAAGTATTTAGAGTTCAGAGTCCTTGTCTTTGTATCCATGAACATTCTACCTCACTGATTATTTTAGGTGGTAAACCATCTTGGGGGTTCTTTCCACTCTGTTCGCTTCGCTCACTCTGCTCCCCTACGCTGCCCCCATATTCCACCCACCCCCAGCACCTCTACTCATATCCCAAGCAAGCCACTAACCCTTATTACTATGATAGAATTATATAAAACTCTACCTTGTCCACACCCACATTTCATTCACACCTTATCTACTTTTATTTAACCAAACTTATCTGCTTTCCCTTACATCCATCACCTTGAATTCTCATCCCCCCTACTACACTTCTTGGCATCTTACTCTGCTTCACCATCTCAATACTATCACCACCTCAAACTATCTTACATTAACTCCAGGCTTACCACCTTCTCTTCTACTATACATGCATCAAACTAACATTGCACCATTATTTTAGTACTGACTAATCACATCTCCCCCACCCCTCCTTATCACAAACTACAAGGCAAAACACCTAGCCGCATTGTCAAAGTCCACCCTAAAGTCAAAACATTTCCAATGTTACCTTAAGCTGCTCACATATCACTAGATAGAATACATCTCTATTTACATCTGATAGCACATTCTAACACATAAATACGACACTTGCTATTTTTAAACCGACAATCACAGTTGACATGCTCTTTCTAACCTGCCTAACCTCTTTACTCTTAATTCTCAACCTCGCTACAACTCTCTCCTTGTATATCCTCACACACCAATGCAAATCAACAACCTCCTCCAATAAACAAAACACCTTCTCCAATATCTCCTCCCTGCTTTTCCCCTATACCCTCCCATATTATTCAAGCCACAGACTAGCCTGCTCACCTCCTATGAAACCACACTTGACACCATCACCTGTTCATAAAAAACACATCCCATAGTACTCATTCCTCATTACCTATCTTCTTCAATGTGGAAACATACATCATAACTCAAGCCCATCCTCTAATCCTAACCCCAAGAGTAACCCCAAAGATTTAAACATACTTATACTGAACCTTAGAAGTATATGTAATAAAATAGCCCTACTGCAGGCTTGGATTGATCAAAATAAACCTGACATACTAGCCCTTACAGAAACATGGCTACACCCTACTGTAAAAGACTTTGAAATAACACCTCCAAGCTTTGCAATAACTAGAAGAGATAGATCTAAAAAAGGTGGGGGAGGGATAACACTTCTATATCCCTCTATGTTCAACATCACACCCTACACCAGTAATATAACCATCTTTTCTAATGTTCCGGTACTAATCTCTTTTTTAAACCTCAACACATCAAAAAGGATTTGTGTAATAGTAATATATATCCCACCAGATCACAATATATCAGTGCTGGAAAATATTTTATCCTGGACATTCCAAACAATAAACCTAGAAACAATAATCTTAGGAGATGCAAATATAGATTGGCAAACCATAGCTTCCAGCACCCTCACAAATAGTATAAATCTGCATGTTTTTTCTCAGCTTATCAATACTCCAAGATACAGCAAAGATCTTACCTGCCAATCTACCCTAGAATGGATTCTAGTATCACACCCCGCCAATTACCCCTCTTCCAGTAAACTGTCTAGCTCCCTGAGTATTCATCTGTCAGCTTATATCCTTAGAACAAACGCCCAGTAACTAAGAGTACACACTGTAAAATCAGTTAGGAACTCAACTAATTTTTGTCAGCATAAATTCAGCAGTGTCCTACATGAAATAGACTGGACACCCCTTAAATGACTACCCCTTAATGATGCTGTACTATACTTTAATAACACCTTCCTTTACATACGTAATACACCAGCTCCCATTTCTTTGAAAAGAATCAAAAAGGACTCAGCACCATGGCTCTCTAAGGAATGTAAACACCTGATGAAGCAAAGGGACCTAGCCTGGTCAGCCTGGAAACAAACCAAAAATGAACAAAATCATGTTAATTTCAAAACACTGCGTAACAAAGTGACAAAACTAATCAACAGAGATAAGAAGTCATACTATTCTCAGCTTCAACTCCAGCATAAAATCAACCCCAATAAATGTTGGCACTCCATATCTTCTCTACTTAACCCTGGAACAAACAGAGAGCACACCCTATCACCTGATACCCCTCCATTACAAGTAGCTGAAAACCTTAACAAGCGCTTCATAAAATCAATATCAGACCTACTAACTAACACCCCTAATGCTGGACCTCTCCACCCTTCAACCTATTTGGACACTAACCCTAGACCATCAACTACTTCTAACCCTGTCATTAATAACCCCCTACTCAACAAAATGTCAAACGGACCCCATTCTCATTTCAGCCCATACCCACTGACACCATTAAGAAACTGCTTCAAAAACTAAACTCCTGCTCCACCTCAGTTGATAATCTTCCACCACACTACCTCAAACCGGCTGCCAACTCAATCACCTACCAAATCAGTATCCTTATAAATAGGTCTTTATCTGAATCAGAAGTACCTATCATATGGAAACAATCTCACATCACCCCCATCCATAAAGAGGCAACTCTTTTGAACCATCCATTTTCCGTCCTATATCCATTGTGTCACCTATATCCAAAATTCTCTCTCTCGAGAGGTATCCATCAGCATATAATGCAATACCTATTGCCAAACAATCTTTTAACCAAAACCCAACATGGTTTTTGGCCCAGCCACAGCACAGGTACAGCTCTATTATCCTTTACAGACACTGTGAACAAGGCCAGAGATGCAGGATGCTATACAGCCTCACTGTTTCTTGATCTCTCCAAGGCCTTTGACACAGTGTCTCTCCCCTTACTATTAAACACACTGTCTAACTTAAGCTTCTCAGATAACACAGTAAAATGGTTTCAGAGCTACTTCAAGGATCGTAAACAAGCAGTGAAATGGTCCAATGAACTCTCGCTCTTTCTGCATAACCCTATTGGAGTCCCTCAAGGCTCCATCATCAGACCCCTACTCTTCAACATTTTCATAAACAACCTTCACACTGCCTCTCACCCTGGAGCTGATGATTCCAGCATAATCTGTACTGCTCAATCACTACCAGAACTACTTTCAAAAACTCAGTGGTCCTTTACTGCAGTCAAATCCTGGCTAAGAAATTCCCAACTCTTTCTTAATCCAAAGAAGACTAAACTAGTACTATTTCACCCCCAAAACACCTCCCCTGTCATTGATTATTTCAACATCTTTGCATCTGACAAAACTGTCATAATAATAGTGCAGGAAACCAAACTTCTAGGAGTTATCATTGACAATAAACTTTAACTCAACCCCCATATACAGCAAAATGTAAAGAGA
Source organism: Protopterus annectens (assembly GCF_019279795.1). Taxonomy (NCBI): domain Eukaryota; kingdom Metazoa; phylum Chordata; order Ceratodontiformes; family Protopteridae; genus Protopterus; species Protopterus annectens. The sequence goes on along the minus strand of NC_056739.1, from coordinate 1,091,258,939 downwards.
ACTTATCAAAAACTGGGACTCTTGTGTAGAAGCAAACATTTCTTTACTGCAGCAGCCAAAACTACCCTTGCAAAAACATTTTTACTTCCCTCCCTTCTTTACGGTGCTCCTATCCTAACTAACAAACCTTTACCCTAAGCAAGATGGAACAGTGCTACAACAAAGTTGCAAAGTTTGCCACAAACTCTAAATATCACACACACCACTGTAAACTGCTACTAGAACTAAACTGGCTTGAACTCCCTAACCAACTTGCCTTTATTCAGCTATCTACCTTGCACAACCTCCTATCCTAACTAACAAACCTTTACCCTAAGCAAGATGGAACAGTGCTACAACAAAGTTGCAAAGTTTGCCACAAACTTTAAATATCACACACACCACTGTAAACTGCTACTAGAAGTAAACTGGCTTGAACTCCCTAACCAACTTGCCTTTATTCAGCTGTCTACCTTGCACAACCTTACCCGCGGTGGTGGTGCTGCGGTAGCGTTGTCGCCTCACAGTAAGACGCTGTCCAGTTCGATTCTCAGTTAGAGCGTCTTCTGCGTGGATACATGCGTGAATGGGCATACCTTCGTTGAAGGTTGTGCGTCAGAGCTGGTAACTCGGCACATAAAATTCAACTACCAATCATTAGCGGACCGGAGTTCCGCTGTGGCGACCCCTAACCGGGAAAAGCCGAAAGACACAAACAAACAAACCTTGCACAACCTTATTTTCAAGCCTACTGCCTGCCCTGCACTAGCCAGTCACACCTTACATACCAAATCGATCCCTACGATCAGAAGACAAAAATCTCTTAGCTATCTCAAAACATACAAAAAAAACAGGTCACTCTCTGTATTCATACTCTGTCTCTATACTATGGAATTCACTACCTCTAACTACCAGGTCTATGCCTGGCCTAACCCGCTTCAAAGCCTCCTTAAAAAATCATCTCAAAAATACATGGCTCTGTTCCTGCATAAAACCTGCCTAATGCTCAGCTCTTCCTCTCCTTCCACATTAGCCTCATCCTCCTCTTCTGTCACATTTCACTCTCTCATAGGAGAGCCTTAGGATCTTGCAGACTAACTCCTTCTCTGTTTCTATACCATATCCTTAAGCTACTGCTCAAACTGTAATGCCTCTATTCTTCTTAACTCTCTCACTATCTTTCTGCATCAATAACTTTCTGGCTATTATTTTCCTAACTGAAACCAACATCCTATTTTTTTCATGTACTATAGCAGTCAATGTCATACACTGCACTACCTACATTCTATTTTTGGACATTGTCTACTCATTGGCTATGTATATGGTGAGAGTGACTATTAATGTCTATAATGTTTTAACTCTATAGAATTGTCTAGATGTGAAGTATATATTGTAATATCTTGTAACATAGTTTATGTTCTTTATTTTTGTATAGTATTTCTAATGTCATTTGCATTGTATTGGATTGTACTGTATTTCTATTGTACTGTATGTGGAGCTTTTCTCCTTGGGCCTCTGCTGAAAACAGGTTCTGTAGACTCAGTCAGACCATCCCGGTAAACAAATGTCAAACAGATAAAATAAAAATAAATAAAATTGTGATATAATTTAACAAATAATATAGTAGCTCAACTCCTTTACAGATAAGGTAGAGTACTTACTGTCAGTTTTATTTTGTAGTTCAAATCTCATGATTTTGTCTGCACGTGTGTGTGTGTGTGTCTTTGTGTGTGTCTTTGTGTGTGTGCGTGTGTGCATGTGTGTGCGTGTGTGCGTGTGTGTGTGTGTGTGTGTGTGTGTGTCAGTGATAAACTGCCTGTGCTTGAATAGTTGCATTCTTATTCAAAGCTGTGTCTGATGTGATGTGATCTACTTAGACCATTTCTGCCCAGTGAGATAACTCTCTAGGAGGATGGAAATTCCTGTCCACCCTCCTGGGCCTTGGTGCAACAATGTCCAAGTGTTAGCAATTCTGATATAAAAAAAGCTTTAATTGTGTTCTTTATGAGCCGTACCATACAGATTAATTGATATGGTATCTGATACCCCTACTGAAACTTCCTCTGAGGAGAAGAGGAAACATCCATAGATCGATCCTCTTTATTGTGTTCAAGACTGGGCAACCCCAAAATCTGGGCTCGCTGCAATGTGTATCTCATTCTCAACCAGATCTTCAGAGAAATCTTCATACAGCTTAGTACAAAATCTGTCAGATATTCACATGCCAAGATTTTCTCTGCACATCCTCATTGTTAGTGTAAAACCACAAATTATTTTCTGAGCTTATTTTTTTTAGCCTCACTGGCATAGCTAACACTGATAAAAACTATTTCATCAAGTTCATCATTTTATTAAAAATCGGACTTTGTACCACATGGAGTCTTTTTACCTGTCATACACATTTCTAAAGCATTTAATTGTTTTGAAAGTATTCTGGTCATGCCTATAGTAGCGCTGTTATCAGTAGAGAATACCCTTTCAAGTTACCTATGAGTGCAATGCAATTAACCTTGAGGTAGTGTCTGTTATTAATATAGGAAAGTCAAAAAAGACATGTAAGTGATGATATATTGTCCTGAAACTGCATAGCTAAGGCAATACTTCAAATGTATTCTGATTCAGTGTGCTGATAGCTTTGGATGAGAAACAATAATCTGTTCTGATAATATTTTCAGAGCTTTTCAAAGCTACATATAAATGGAATGGTAATGGTACCTTTTATAAGGAACAGCTTGGATGCTGTTGCCGAGCAACCATTTTACTGCATTTTTTCACCTCACTCATGAAGGCTGGGGATATGATAAAAACCTAGTATATTTAGACATGTATAATACAGAAAAGCAACATGCTGCAAACAAGGAAGGAGAATAAGATGACAGGACTAGGACTGATTCTTGAAGGGGGAGTTGGGGGGCAACTATTGTGTTCACGAATGCTATGATGGAAAATTGTGGCTGCTTAGATTCAACTGAAATGGAAGTTAACAAATTGATACATCTGGAAGCTTTAAACATCTAAAATACATTAAAAAGACTATTGGTAACTTGGTGAGGAAGCAATGAGGGTGTTACTAGTTATTTATGTCATGTTTTAGCAAACTTACAGAAAACAACTTGAAGACAGAGTAGGACTTCTTGTGCTGACTCAAAAGCAATATAATATGCAGACTAGCTGTGGGCAATTGTTGGCGAATGTGGATGATGAAATGGAAGAAGAAAATATCCTGTAGGAAGTTAACAGGGGATCTGCTCTGAACATGTAACTCTAAGATCACTAGTAAATACTTATCTATAAGTCTGCAGACTACTACAAGCCTGGTAAATAACCAGAGATCAGAATCAAACCTGATACTTTGTACCTGTGAGGTAAAGACTTTAACCATTATGCCAACCTCTCACCCAAATTATCATCTCAATATGAAAAAAGGTGTGGCTGGGCTGGGGATTGGCACCAAATCACTATTTTTAAATAAACATCTTTATTAAATCACAATTAAAATAGTGATAAAGCATGTGGATGAAGCAAAGCAGAATAACACGGTCATTTTGCATTATCAACACAAACCTGGGTGCCTAAGGCAACTGACATACTAAGTCCAGAAAAGTACTACTGGTAGGCTATCTTGTATAAGAAACAGAACAAATGGATGGTCTAGGCATTCCTGCAGATCACTGGAATGGGGTAAACCATGAGATTGCTTGGCAGGACAAAGGTGAAGTTGATCTCATCAACATTAACATCCCTTGCACGTTTCTCAGCCCTTGAACATTTTCTGACACACGTGTTCCTTTACTCATTTCCTGTCCTTTATATGTCCTGTCCTTCCAGGCATATTTGAAATTCCTCAATCTCTGCCAATCTTCACTACATTTACTGGCAGGTTGTGCTCTGTGCCCATAATCTTAATATTGCATAAGCATTATGCCATCTGAATTAAACACCAGCTCTGAGGTTCCCAGCAAAATGCTTCTTTCAGTACTATTTGTCTGCAACACAAATATACTTCTGATATTGGATTTACATGCTTTAACACTAATGCCTGCAAAGGCTGAGTTCACTGTGCAGGGCCTTCCTTCTTTTGAATCTGTCCACCTTAACACTGTGCTATTGGAGGTGTGACACGCAGAACAACTGAGTGCTCCTGGTCAGGCCCTCACTAATAAGCAACACAACAGCAACAAAGCTCCCTGCTATCTACTGCACTCTTTCCTTAGGCAATCCAGTGTTTGAATGTTTTGGTGTCTGACTTTTTCATGGCACTGGTACTTTGGTGTCAGCCCATGCGATTATTCCAAAGTGTTTTACTTGCCAAAGCACTAATTGTCTGACTTTCATTGCTTTCAGTATATCATGCTCCATATGTATCACTAATACTACATGTAAAACAGAGCCCTGCAGATCACTAGGTAAAGTTTGCCTCTAGTGATGTGCTGCAGTAAGTAAAAGTAATACTGTGATACTGCAATGCATTTACCATTATAAAGGCAACAGCCTTATTGAAGACAAACTCTGAATTGCCAAGGTTTAGCCTGTTCATCTACTTGCACATTCAAAGTACTTACAGATGAAAAAACACAGCACTGGGGTTCTTTCACATAAACAAAACAGGAACATTTTTTATTTTTTATTTATTTTACATTTGTTGACTGGGCTGGTCTAACTGGATATATGTCCATTTTCAGTAGAGGTCCAGGAAGAAAAGCTCCACATAAGCAAAATTTTAGCAACTTCAGGTACAGATAAGTAAAATTGTAACAAATTTAGGTACAGTCCTATTTTAAGGTGAAGAATACAAATGTTAAATAGAAAAATAGTTCTATTAAAAGTAACAGATAATAAGAAAGAGATTGAACAACAAACAATTTAAAGTAGCACACAATAAGAAAGAGAAGTGAAAAACACACTAACAAATATAGCAACTCCAGGTACAGTCTTTAACAGTGAGTCATCCAGTTTATCCTGTAGTAACATAGCAACTTTAAGGTAGCATGTCTATATAGATATTTATATGTGAAAACAAGTAATGCTGCAAGCTGCAAACTATGCCAGTGCATAATTTAAGGAGGATCCTATGTAAGAGAAAGTTGAAAAGACTGAATTAGTATAGGTGGGTCTACTCTCTGAGGCATAGAGAGAGTTGGAGTTAAACTGCAAATGGTTATATAGGTAGGGTTCAGAGAAAGTGGTGGTAAGATTTGTCTGGGTTACCACATGGGCATAACCAGTGGTTATTAATAGGTATTATTAGGTATTCTCTGAGTTGTTTTTTGAACAGTTTCACTGAGGAGAGAGATGAGAGTTCTTTGAGAAGCAGGTTCCGGGATTTGCCAACAGTGTTGGGGAACAGAGAATCACTGGCCTTATTTTTGGATTTGACTGCAGACACTAATACTTTATTGGCTGAGCGAAGGGTTGTCAAATTACTGTAGGGGGTTAGAAGGCTAGTAAGTATAGAAGTATTTTTAGGAAGATAGAGGATCTTATGGGCAATAATAAGTTATTGAATCTGAAGTTGATTCTGAAGTTCTAGCCAACCTAGTTGCTTTAGGTTCTGACAGTAGTGAGTTCTAAATGAGGAACCAGTAGCAGATCTGGCAATATTGTTGTAGGAGGTGGCTAGTTTGTTAAGGTTGTTTTTTGATAGGTTGGTATAGATGGGAGAGTCGTAGAGGAGGGTGGAAATTAGATGGGTATGGGCAATAGCTGTTCTAGCTGTTGGAGTAAGGAAGGGTTTAATCCTATAGAGGAAGCCTAATTTTCTGTTTACTGTTTTTATTGTTGTGTTAATATGTGTGTCAAAGCTAAGATTATGGTCTATTTTTACCCCTAAGAGCTTGGTAGTTGGGTCAGGAGATATGACGATGCCATCATTGGATATAACTGTGAAGTCAATTGGGGGGACCTTTGTGTGGGAGTGAAGAGTAGTAATTTTGTCTTTTTAGGATTCAGGAGGAGGCTATGCTGTAAGAACCAGCTTTCTACTATGTTAAGCACTGTTTGGGTAATGGGCTGGAGTTGAGGTGTAGAGGTAGCAGAGCATATTAGTGTGGAGTCATCAGCATATTGGATACATGTAGCTTAAGGAATTGTTAGATTAAGATCATTGATGAAAATTGAGAAAAGGAGAGGGCCGAGGATAGAACCTTGAGGGACTCCTAGGGTAATAGGAAGGTGAAAGGATAGATTATTTTCCCAAAGCACAGCCTGCTGCTTATTATCAAGGTAGGATTTAAACCATTGTAAAGCCTGTGCATCTAGTGAGAGAGACTTAAGTATATTCAAAAGAAGCTGATGGTTGACCATATCAAAGGCGTTTGATAGGTCAATAAAGAGTGCTGAAGATAGAGTATTGTTGTTTCGGTTATTGCTAATACAGTCAGAAAAGGATAAGAGGGCTCTAGTGGTTCTATGGTGAGGCCTAAAGCCAGGCTGACAATTAGCTAGTAAGTTATTTTATAGTAGGTGGTCTAGTAGTTGGCTGTGAATACATTTTTCCATTATTTTAGCGAAAGGAGAGAGTAAAGCTTTTCGGTGGTAGTTTGAGAGTTCAGTTGAGTTGCCCCCTTTGTGCAGTGGGATAATATGGGAGACTTTCCAGATGGATGGGATTGTTCCTTCAGTAATGGTTCTATTTATAAGGATGGAAATAGGAAAGGCTACTACTGATGCAGCTATCTGTAGATATTCTGCTGGTAGAAGGTCAGCTGAGGGGTGCAAGGTTTTAGTTTATGAAGAAGAGTGCAGATGAGGGATGTTGGGACTGGTTGTAAATGAAATGAGGGGGTTAAAGTAGTCAAGGAGGATGACAAACTTGTGCTAACAGGAGGTAATGAGTTGGTGAGAGTTTGGACTGCATCAGTAAAGAAGGTATTAAAGGCATTAGCAATATGCTTAGGAGTTAGGTAGGTGGATCCTGTTGGGGTGGGAGTTTTGGACTGACCTGGGTGGAGGAGTCTATTTATGCCTGCCCAGAACTTTTGAGGTTTGTATTGGTGGGTTTGCTGGTTGTTGTGGCAGAAGTTTCTTTTATCTAGAAGTATAGATTTTTTGGTAGCATTTCTCAGCTGTCTAAATGTTAGATGATCAGCTGGGTTTTTTGTTGTTCGCCATTTGGCCCAGATTTTATTTCTTACTATAATTTTGTGCCTTGTCTCTTTTGTTAGCCATGGAGCAGTTTTAGTCCTATTTCTCATGGATGGAGCATGATAGTCCAGGATTTCTAAGAATTTGGCATTAAAGTAGGATACTGCTTCGTCTAATTGGAGTTGTCTTAGGGGTGACCAGTCACATGCTTTCAGTTCAGTTTGGAAGTTAATAGGGTTAAAGTTTTTGTTGGATTGAATGGTTTTAGATATGGTTGGTTTATGAGTATTGATCTTTTGCCTGATTATGTAGGTCAGTGAGTGGTCACTGACATCATCAGGAAGGATACCTGTTTCATAAGAGAGGGGGTGACTATTTATCAGTATCCAGTCTAGAGTAGTTTCTTTGTTGTTAGGTTTATGGATCCAGGTGGGGGAGGTTATAGTTTGGGAAAAACCATAAAGGTTTATGTGGGTAGTCTGGTTGGTTGAGATGCAGGTGTTCCAGTCAATATTAAAGTCATCCAGGACAATGGTTTCTTGGGGGTAGTTAGCTGAAAGCCAGGAAAGAATATTTTCAAGGATGTTTATATTGTTACCTGGAGGGAGATAGACACATATTATATAGATGGATTTATAGGTGTTGATTTGGAGTTTAGAAATAAAGATTTCAGCACAGATAATAGAAGGTGGTTGCACATCTATTGGTGTTACTTGCAACTCTGCTTTATATAATATTGCTACACCCCTGCCCTTTCTGGTTATTCACTCTAATCTCAGGATATTGTATCCTGGTGGGGTAATTTCATTGTCCTGTGTTACAGGTTTTAACCAGGTTTCTGTTACGCAAAGGATGTCAAAGAAGTGAACATCTAAGAGGGCATGGAAGTGGGCATCTTTATTGTTTAGGCTCTGTATATTGAGGTGAGCTATAAGGAGAGAGTTTGATGCTTTAGTGACGGTTTGAGAAGCAGAGGGACTTGGTTTATGAGGGTTAGTGGTGGTCGTGGTGTTGGGGCCAGGGTTGGGATGGATATCACCATCTAGAAGTTGAGAATTTTTAATCATATGTGTGATATTTAGGAATTTACAGTATGTATATTTTGTTTTCTTGAGTTGGTTATAGTTAATGTGGACTAATCAATGAACCTTTGACACTAAATAGGAGGGTGTAGTGTTAATATTGATGTAGTATAGGTAAGGTGGTAGGTCTGTCAGGGTTGATTGTTTAAGGGGATGGTTGAAGTTAGTCAAGGTTAGATGTTCATATTTAGTTAGGACATAGGTAATAGATAGTAAAGGTAGGAGGGCAATTAAGAGGAATAGTATTGGGTATTTGGATCTGGGTGTAATGGTCATAGTGAAAGGATAGGTAAATACGTTGCTGGGGTAAGGTATATTAAAGAGGATGATAGTGGGGAGGTACTGCAAGGTATTGTAGTAAGTTGGGATACTGAGTTTGTAAATTGATTAAGTACTTAGTGATGTAATGAGTATCTATAAGTGGTGAGCTAGGGTAGTTAGCACTTAATGAGTAGGAAGATGGGATTGGTTGGATAGGAATGGGGGTGTGGCAACTGGAGGTATATGGTTAGGACCCCTGGGGGTAGGAGGGAATTGGTGGTAGGGTAGTGGAGCAGAGTGAGCCCGCAGAGCGAACAGAGCGGGTTCAGACAGGTAACCGAGTAAGTCAGCAAAAACCTATCAGCCAGCAGCTAACTACTGGGTACTTTAGTTGGGAAAGGAATAGGAATAGGGGACAAAACAGTGGTAGTGAAAATTAGTGGTAACTGAGAGCAATGCTAGTGGAAAGTAGCAGGTAGAGTGCAGAGATAGGGCAGGAAGAAATTTCTCAATCCTGGGTCAGAACTTTAATTCCATTGGAAATCAGGGTAGGATAGATATATTAGGAGCTAGCCTGGTTTAGAGTGCCATCTAGTGGTCAGATAGTGTAATTACAATGGAAGCAAGTGAACAGAGATAGATGGTAGAGGGTTTGCAAAGGCTCCTGTAGATAGTTGCAGGAGACAGCACAGGAGTGAAAAAACATAAAAATATTAAGAGATAGGGAGGGGAGTATGGCTGCTGGGTATCCTGGCTAGGTAGCGTATCATACATATACCAGATATTAAGCAAGTGTTTAAATATTACCACTCTGTTGGATAACACATACTTTCTTGCCTCCTAGTGAACAGGGTTCTTAAGCAGGATGGCAAGTCTTTTTGTTGTACAGGAGTTGGTTGGATCTGTTTGCAGGGGGTCTTTTCACCGGGTAGGTAGATTCTTAAGGTTTTAGTGTAGGATAGATGTATCAAACCTAGGAGCAGTGGGGACAAGAGAAACAGTAAAGGGGTAAGAAAACAGGCATTTAAAAGACAATTAGGGCAGTACACAGAGCATTCAGTTCAAACAAACTAACAGGACATCTTCACCTTTGAAAGGTCCTGTCAAGATTGTTGCTTCTCTGACGTTGCTCATTAATTTTTTTACTGCAAGCCGCATGCCGTTGCAAAGCTTTGGCTGGTTGATATTTCGCAACATGATAATTGGCACGCTGATTTTCAGTTGCAGTACATGCGGTGGCATCCCTGGCAGATCAAGTGAATTCAAAAATTCTGTTGGATAATTAACCACTTCATCTTCTTCCATAATAGTGTCGACGGACTTGTATGTGACTGCCTCGCTTTGAATGTTAGACTGAATAATATTGTTAAGTTCGTAGACGTCTTTGTTCTTGGCCGCAAGAATAGCTTGTTCAGTCAGCCAATCGTGATTCTTATAATTGGTTTGAATATTGGGAAATACTTTTTCAACCAATTCTTCTTTGGACGTCACTAAATTTCAGAAGTTATGAGGCAATGAAATTCGTCCTGAGGTCAGATCAACCGGCACATTTCCGTTTCCAATTTCCAGCAATTGATGTGAGAATATCTCAGCTGATCGATCGTTTTGCAGTTGGACATGCATATTTGTAGGTAATTTTAACGTCTTTACGTGTCGCCACAAAGTGGAGTATTTCAGGCAAGAATTTATTTTGTCTGCTGGTGTCGATCGAGGAGAACGAAGCAGATCTGAAGCTGCAGAACGCGATCGCCGTGCTCGCAACCGTGCATCCTCAAGTCTGGCTGCACATTGCTCTGCTGCTTCCTCGGCACGTATTTGAGCCATTCTTTGTCTGTTTTGCTCGTTCGCTGATGCCCGTTCTTCCTCAGTTTGATTTGCAATTACTTGTCGCACTGCTTCTGCTCTGCGAGTACGACGACCTAAGTTTGATCTTCTGCGAGGCATTATTTGGATGAACTAAAGCAGATCGATTGCACTGAAAAAGAAGTAAGAAAGTTATAACAAAAACATATAAAATTGCATATTTGTATACAAATATATAGAATCCATGGTAGGTATATAAAAACACGTGCATATCTGAATGCAACGTGTGACACCTATATAATA
>NC_056739.1:1091168428-1091243428 GCF_019279795.1 Protopterus annectens | reverse complement strand
CACACACACACACACACACACACACACACACACGGAGCTACCCTCACACATACCCACCCACCTCTCACATACACACACACACACACACACACACACACACACACACACACACACACACACACACACACACACACACACACACACACACACACACACACACACACACACGGAGCTACCCTCACACATACCCAGCCACCTCTCACATACACACACACACACACACACACACACACACACACACACACACACACAAACACACACACACGCACATGGAGCTACCCTCACACATACCCAGCCACCTCTCACATACACACATGCACACACGCACACACGCACACACACTCCACACACACACACACACACACACACACACACACACACACACACACACACACACACACACACACACACACACACACACAGACACACACAGACACACACACACACTCAGCCACCCTCATATGCACACTGAAGTCACTTAAACAGATGCAGTCTCAATAGTGTCTCCTTAAAGGATTGCAAACTGATAGGCCCTTGTGCCCAGCTGCCCAACAACAGCCAGAGAATGGAAGCATATCATGCAGTGGGAAGGGTGGTTCAGGTCAGGAGAATGTGGGTATGGCTACCCAAGTGGGTAATGGTAGCCCCTGTTGGCACATGCAAGGGCTGAGAGTGCAGATGGTCCTTGTTGTATGTGAGTTCTCACATCACCACCAGCTGACTGCCTGGATGATAGCCACTTAGAGGTTTGATGGATGAACAGCATGTGGGTAAAAACTTTACAATTAAAAAATGTGCTCCAAAAATAATTAAGAGACAATTTATAAAACTGCCTGCATTTGTTTTTGGCTTTTTCTTCTAATGTAAGTTGTCAGGTTATTCTGTGATGATCCATGTTAGCTAAACACTACTCTATTAAATGGCACATAATCTCAGAAGTATTATTTGTTCTGTGTAAAACGACTGCCTTTTAAACATGCTATGTGTATTTTCTGTTATATCTTGCATGTAAACAATTAGGAACAAACTGCAACATAAAGTGAAATGACTAAGAAAAAGTGATGGGAGGAAACTAGTTGTAACAAAGAAATGGGAGCTGATGATGATGATGATGATGACAACGATGCCAAATAATGTAACTGTTTAATGGTGTGAGTTTTTTTAAGTCATGTTAGTTCATGTTTTCTAGTATCTGAAGCTAGAAATACAACAGCTAAGTAGATTTTCTTTATAAAGATTTCAAATGCAGCCAGCTCAGACAAACAATATTATGAGACATATATAAGAGATTTCCACAGAAAATAGGTATCCAGTTTTCCATAATGCAAAATGGCAATTAGTGATATGCTTCTTGATATAGCAAGCCAATAGATTTTTGAAACTATGGCATATATTACTTAGTTCCCCTACAGAAATATGGGATTTAACAGCTATGCAGCTGAATTAAAAAAAATAAATAAATAAAAAAATGCCACATTAGAAGTATTATAACTGCTCATAGATGGAGACATTGTATTTTAGACAAATGACCATGTCAAGCCCAAGAAATATAAATTGCTGTTGTAGACAGATATAGAAGCATTTTCCTTTAAAATGTAATTTTTTTGAGTTTTAAGTTCAGAGATTCAGTACAGTTGGAACAAGATGCAGCAGATATGTATGTTGTAGAATAAGGGCATTGTCAAAATCTGTGATTTCTCAATCACCGATAAAGGTATAATAACAAAAGTCATTCTGAAATGCAATTCAGGTATAATTATCTTAAATACACATCTTTTTCTGACTCTTTAAAAGCTTCAGGAATATAGGCAAGAAAGACAGAATATAACAAGTCAAAAAGTATTATTTCACTGAAGTTTTCAAAGATGTGTTAAAGGCAGAAAAGTAAGCTGGTTCCATGGTGTAGCAGGATAACGCAGTGACTGGTGGATATGTCCAATCAACCAACCAGCTACTCAGATCTGGCCGAAGAAGGTCAGAATTAAAATCTACTGCTGACTCTCTACTGACACCCAGTGGGCAGAAAGTATAGATGTAGCGATACAAACCCAAGACATACTAGTGGTCTGCCAATCAACACAGCATTATGGACTACAGCGTAAATATGGAAGCATGTATGCACTCCTGTGTCAGAAGTGCAGACCCAGCTTCAGTGGCACATATGACAAGTCACTACAGGAGGGAAGAGAGTATTAAAATAGAAATACCCTTGATTCCCTGCAAGAATAAAGCCCACAATACCCAAATCCTGCTTCTTCCAGCTGTCAGAAGGCATTGTGTGGAGTTAGAATAAATAAGTCAACAGCCTGATAGTTGTAAGATAGGTACAGGACCAAAAAAGACAACAAACATGTTGAAAAGATAAACTAAAAAGTACTGAGTGAATCCAAAGCATGAAAGAATTTTTCAACTCAGTTTGAAGATACTATGGAGATTATATCCACACAAATGACAGTGTTTTGCAAAAAAGAAAACATATTTTCTACAATACATTATATTGATGGAGAGTATAGCATTTCTGGTAGAGATGCAAGGATGTATAAAATAAATAAGACAAGCAATGGTTACAGATGGATTTTCTGACGCCTGCCACACCGAGGGACTATTTTGTCAAACTGCTGCTTAAAAAAAACCTTAGTGGGCCTTTGATATGCCATACATTTCCCCAAGCAACAGACCACAAAAAATAAGACACCCAGAAAATAATTTAGAAGAAAGATAAAATTAAACTGAAAAAAGTGACACTAAAAGTGATGAACATGCCTGTGATGCTAGGAGGTGCTGCCAGCTATGCCAAGAGAAGTAGGTCAGTGGATGTATAACTTACTCTAGCACAGCTAGCTGGAATTTTGTAAAGAATTATATGTAATTTGTGTATCAAACTGATTTGTACAGATGATTGTGCTGAAAATGGATCTGTGAGATTTGCTTGTGTTAAAATGTATTAACAGTGTGCCCTGCTGGAAGGAAAAAAATGTACATGTATTATTGTAATTTAGTTAAATGTGTATGTTTTAACAGAGGACTGGAAGTGAAGAGATTAATCTTACACTTCAAAATATTTCTGAAATTAAATTACTTTATGGGTTAAGCCTTAAAGATGTTATTCCACATTTTTGAATGGAGTCAGAGATGCAATGTCTGTGCTAGAGAATATATTGTAGCTCCTGTAGGAAGAGTGAAATGGTTTTGTGGTTTTATGACTTCCAGGAGATCTGAGCAAAGCTCTATGAGTGTGTGTATGGTAACATCCATCCATCCATCCTCAACCCCTTTTCCCATTTTGCACATGAAGTTGGGCTGTTACGTCTGCAATGACAAGCATCTCAAGACAAGTTTTACACCACTGAGTAGCTAGCCCTGCTGCAGTAGTTTATTTGTGCCACTTACTTGAGCACACACTTTCACCTATGGCCAATTTAGAGTGTCCAATCCACCTACTGCATGTCTTTGGAATGTGGGAGGAAAGCAGACTACCCAGAGGAAACCCATGTGACTGCAAGATGGACATGCAGACTCCACATAGAATGCACCCTAGCCAAGAAATGAACTGGAGAACCTCTTGCTGTGAGGTGACAATTGTAACCACTATACCACTATGGCCACCCTAAGTATGGTAACATGTAGGTGCTAAAATCCTGTCAGCTTCTAGTGTTGGTGAGTGTGGGAACCAGAAGTCAGATGACCAGATGTATGTGATGTCATTCTGTACAGAAATAATGTTTTAATATTAGAGGAGACTGAAGTCTCAGGGGCAGACTGTTCTTGGAAATCTGACTAGAAAGACCCTCACCCACATCATCTTGTCTTGGGGTAGTAAGTAACTTAACTAGGGAACAGTAATTCTTTTAGATTAGAAATACTGTTTTTCTATAACTGTGTGAAACTTTCCATTGGTGTTAATTTTAATATTCCCTGTGAGTGAAACTCTGGTGTTTACTGTAAATAGATATTTAGTATTTTCTTGTTCTTTTATTATTTATTATTAAATATATTTAAACATTTTCATTGTGGCTGGTCCTTTTTAGAAAATATTTAAGCTTTCAGATTATTTGCACATATTTATTTAGTGATAACTCTGGCCACTTCCGTAATCATGGTGTTTGTCCACATTACCATTTGTATTAATATTAATTTCACTCATTATAACTGGATACCCTTTTAAGAGCCTTATAGTAGCTAACTGGTGGAAATGAAACTCCCTTATAGTCTGGGGAACGTTGGTAGACCGAATAATATGTGCCAGTCTTTCTTAGGCATGTGTGTGAAAATTAAATTTCAGAGAGTGTGTGTGTCAGCTACTTGGGGCAGGGACATGAATTACTGGTTTCATAGTGCCAGTGGGGACCCTTATTAGGGACTTGTAGGGAGAGAGAGAGAGAGAGAGAGACAGAGCCAGGGATGAGTGTGTGCCCTGTGTGCTCTTAAGGGAAATTGTGCTTGATGCAGAAAGGTCTGCATCTAGAAATACTGAGTGTATCTAATTGTATTCCAAATGAATGTCCCTCTCCAGTGTCAGTGGTGAAGATTCAGGCTCCTTGATTACTGGTCCAGAATGGGGAAGTCACATATTGGTGGCAGTAGGGACATCACATATTGATGGCAGTGGTGGCATCACATATTGGTGAGCAGTGGTGTGGCTACTGAACTTATGTAGCTTGTAAGCAGTTGTCACTAGAGGTGTGCATTTTCTCAACAGCCATAAGGTAGACATTAAGAGTTTCATATCACAACAGTTTTATTCATTTATTTTTTCTGTTAGTTTAGTTTAGTCAGGGAGAACAGGCAAAAATGTCAGCAGAGGGTTATGGCAAGCTGACAAAGAACCAGTTGGCTAAGATGTGCAAAACCAAATGACTGATGTATGCCAACCTGCCAAAAGAGGAAATGACTTCAGCCTTAGTTGCAGCTCAGACAGCTCAGACCAACAACCAGGAGTTTGAGCAGTCTGGTGATGGGAATTTGCAGACCTCAGAAACAGGACAGTTCAACTTTTACTCAGAGGACTTAAAATTTGTCTGGAGTTATAGATACTTGAACTGGAGGCCAAAAGGATGAAATTAGAATCAGCAGAGAGACTGAGGCAGGTGAAACAGATGGAATTAGAATCAACAGAGAGACATAAGTGTTTGGAGGCTTAAGAAAATGAGAAACAGTGTCAAGATGAGAGGGAGATGCTGACTCTTTGTCAGGGTCATGGAGGTAATGGGGAAGCAACTCCAGAAGCAACAAAGGTCAGTAACTTTCTTCCACAGTTTACAGAGGGTGATCATTTTGATAGTTTTATTCATGTATTTGAAAGGGCATGTAAACAGTATAATGTTGACCAAGGGGTCTGGGTATGGTTCCTGACATTCTTACTCCACGATAAAGCTGTAACTGCTGTTTCTTAATTGTCTGATATTGATTGTTTAAATTATGATAAAGTCAAATGTTTGCTAGAATGATTTAAGTTAACATCTGAAGCTTACAGAAAAAAAGTTTCTAAGCATAGACTCAAGGCAGATGAAAGTGTGTATAATTATATTGCTGAGTTAAGCACTTATTTTCATAGGTGGGTGAGTGGGTGACAGATCACCACCTTTGAAAGGCTGGCAGACCTTTTGGTGAGGGAACAAGTCCTTAGAACTTTGCCTGAGGACATGAGAATTTGGTTGGCCGACTGAGAATGCAATTCTGCAGATGAGCTGGGGAAAAAAGGGGCTCTTTACTTAGCAAGCAGGGCATCAGTGTATAGGAAAGGGATACCCAGTTCTGCACATGGATATAAGGGAACCCATGGTGGGCAGGCTAAACTGCTCCAATAAAGTCCGCCAGTAATGGGAAGCCACTAGTTCAGGTATTCATCCAGGATCAAGGGTTAAATGTTTTAAATGTAACTGGTGGGACCATGTAACACATAGATGTCCATGGAGGCAAGGTGGGGAAAAAAGGTGGGGGAGCCAGCAAGTGGGAATAACAGTATGCCAGTGGTAAGTTGTCTGGAGACAACAGGGGTACAAAACTTTCACAAGAGGTGATATTCCACCTTAGTTGATGGAAAACAGAAAACTGCAAAGAGAGACACAGCCTCTGACATAACCACTGTGAAGTCTACAGTGGTTAAAGAGGAGCAGCACTTGCTTGGGAAGACCACTCTAGTCAGAGATTTAGGAGAGACCGCATTCCAAATGCCTTTGGCCAGGGTTCACCTTGACTGGGAGACTAAAAAAGGAAGCAAGCAAGTAGGTGTGTTTGAGGATATCCCTACAGATGTCCTGACAGGGAATGATTTTTATAATGCAGTACCTTGTGTGCATGCAGTTACATGTAGTCAGGCTTGGAGACAGGCATGTGGGTCTGGTAGCCCAGGGGAAACCCAGATAGACACCACAGCTGAAGCCTGTTGTTGCGTTGTGAGCCTGAAGGTGAGCCACATCTGCTGGTAGGTACTGGTGTTCTCTTGGACAGAATAACTGCATGGGCAGAGGTGAGTGGTAGTAACCAGGCTGACAGTGAGGCACTGCTGTCAGAACATGCCAGACTTCCTGTGAAGGGGAGCTGGGAAGAGTCACAAAAGTAAACCTGAGACAGGCTCAGCTCTCAGACCCTACATTACTAGGATTGAGGGAGGTAGCTAGGGAGGCACCTGATTCTCAAGGAAAAGGGGAATCTGTATACTGGAAGAAGGGGTTACTGTACAGAGAGTGGACCACTGAGGGACGGCTAGGGGATGAGGTGATACAGCAGTTGGTAGGGCCCAGAGCCTACCATCTGGCACCTTTAGCCATAGCCCATGACATTCCTTTTGCAGGTCATATGGGCATAAAATGTACCAAGAGCCATATTATGCAGAACATTTATTGGTCTAGAATTGTAAGGGATGTAACAGGGTACTGCAGGATCTGTGAGCAGTGCCAAAAAGTAGGCAAAGCAGGAGACAAGGTCAACGCTCCTTTGTTGCCTTTGCCTGTGATGAAGGAGCCAATTCAGAGGATAGCTATAGATATTTTGGGGCCTCTGGGTACCCCAAGCTCCACAGGGAAGAAGTATATCCTAGTGGCTCTGCCTTCCATTGAGGCAGAAAAGGTGGCAAATGCTTTGTTAGAGATTTTCAGCAGGGTAGGTTTCCCAAAAGAAATACTGATTGACAGAGGTGTCAATTTCATGTCAGACCTGCTGGCTTGTCTGTGGAAGTGTTGTGGGGTGAAGCACCTAAAGAATACTTCCTACTATCTCAGACTAATGGTCTTGTGGAGAGGTTAAACTCTACTCTAAAGACCATCCAGTTTAAGAAAGAGTGGGACAAATATTTGCTCCATCTGCTTTTTGCTTACAGCAAGATACCCCAGGGATCCACAGGATTCTCAACCTTTGAGTTGCTGTATGGGCATAGGATGAGGGGACCTTTAAATCTGATTCATAATGAGTGGGAGGGTGAGAGTGAATCCCACAAGATGTCTGTTGTGGCATATGTCCAAACCTGGTATCAAAAAACAAAGAAGCCAAGCCAGTTATCCACTCCAAATATTTAATTAAGTGAGCTTTCATCTCCAAATAGTAACTTCATCAGAATAATGTTACTATCACCCAACAGATCCTAATATACATACGTTAATTATCTAATTAACTACACCATAAACCTCTTAAAGAGAAATATATTTGTAACCCATCCTAAATATAAAAAGCATGAATTGGAAAATTTCATACATATGAAAAGACATAGCTACACGTTCCTGCCTCTGTAGAATCATTAAAATAATACAAGACAACTAGGTTACTCACATTAAAATGCCTCGATTCCAGAGACTAAAAAACATGTCATGTTTTACATACAAAATTCCACTTTTAACCTTAAAATTGAACTTATAGAAATTGCTATTTAATCCAGGTCCTAAACCTTAGGACAAGGCTCAGGGAGCTCATGGGCTTGACCCAGGGGAACCAGGCAGGAACCATACAGCAGAAATAGGTCTGGTATGACAGGGATGCTCAAGCCAGAGAGTATGCTGTAGGGCAGCAGGTGATGGTTCTCATTCCTGTCAGACACAATAAGCTGCAGACAGCTTGGGAGGAACCCTTCAAAGTGGTACAGAAGGTCAGTGATATTAACTACATGGTAGAACTGCTAGGTAGCAGGCAGGGGCACAAACTGTACCATGTTGACATGATGAAACCTTACCATGATAGGGAGGCCCTGGTACTGAGCATTTGCACTGGATGGCAGTTGGAGTCTGAGGGGGATCTGGTGACTGATCTCCTCAGTGAGGCTTGGACTCATACCTCAGTGGAAATGATATCAATGTCCCAGTGGCTATCCCCTACCCAGTTTCAAGAAATCCAAACAGTGTTGCAGGAGTTTGGGGGCATGTTAACTGGGAAACCTGAATGCACCCACCTGATGCAGCACCATGTGGATACAGGACCCCAAAGACCCATCAAGCAGGCCCCTTACAGGCTGCCTGAAAGAGTCAGGCAAACTCTGAGGAAGGAGATACAGCAAATGTTGGAATTGTGGGTGTTCCAGGAGTCCAGCAGTCTTTGGGCCTCCTCCATGGTGCTGGTATGAAAGAAAGATGTCAGCATTACCCTGACATTGTGCCACCTGACCTTAGTTCCCAGTTCGGAACTAAGGTCAGGTGGCACTATGTCGGGGTAATCTTATGAGCTAGGTTTGTAAAGGTTTCAGGGCCATTAGCCTAGTACATAGCTATGAGCCTATGAACCTATGAACCTAAGCATCAGGTTCTGTGTGGACACTAAATAGTCACACAGACTCAGATGCTTACCTCCTGCCTAGGACAGATGATGCTTTAGAGCAGCTGGGTGAGGTTAAGTGTCTGACCATTATTGATCTGACCAAGGGCTACTGACAGGCGCCCTTGACTCCCACGGCTAGAGGGAGGTCAGTCTTTGTAACTCCTTTTGGATTATAGGAGTTCACAAAGATGCCCTTTCGGATGAAAAATGCCCCAGCAACCTTCCAGAGGCTAGTAGAGCATATTCTAGCAAGAGCAGGAGATTATGCCCTTGCTTACCTGGATGATATTGCTATTTACAGCAGTTCCTTGCATGAGCATATTCAGCATGTCAGGGAGGTCCTGGGCAGACTGCAAAAGGCAGGGTTGACCATTAAGCCCAGTAAGTATCAGGTGGGTATGGCAGATGTATCCTACCTGGGATATAGAGTGGGGAGTGGTAAGATCAGGCCTGAACCTGACAAAGTGGAACCCATTCAAGTGTGGCCTGCCCCTGTTACTAAAAAGCAGGTGAGAGCATTCTTGGGGACAGCGGGGTACTATAGAAAGTTTGTTCCCAATTATAGTACAACAGCTGCTACCCTTACAGAGCTGATGAGGAAAAACAGGCCAGACAAGGTAGTGTGGACCCCAGCCTGTGAGCAGGCATTCCAGAAGCTTAAAGGGGCTTTGGAAGGATGCCCTGTGTTAGCCTATCCAGATTACAGCAAATAACTATGGGGTGGGGGCTATACTTGGCTAGGTTTCCTCAGAGGGAGAAGAGTACCCAGTGGTATATCTCAGCCATAGACTCCAACCTAGGGAAGAATGCTATGCAGCAGTAGAAAAAGAATGTTTAGCCATAGTATGCGCACTGCAGAAACTTCACAGTATCTGTCTGGAAGGAAATTCACTGTAGTTGCAGACCACAATCCTTTAACATGGCTACACTGAGCCAGCCAACAAAATGCCAAGTGACTAGGTGGAGCAGCACTGTAGTGGAGTCAGCAATGCCAAGACAGATGGAATCTCAAGACAGGGTATGGGGTAATGTATTCCCAGACAGGCTTATTTCTCTCAAGCACCATTTTTCAAGGGGCACACGAAAAACTTGTTTGAGTCTTCAAAGGAGGGAGAGGTGTGATGATAGGTGGTGCTGCCAGCTATGCCAGGAGAAGTAGGGCAGTGGATGTATAAGTTATGTCAGCACAGCTAGCTGGAATTATGTAAAGAATTATATGTCATTTTTGTATGAAACTGATTTGTGCAGATGCTTGAGCTGAAAATGTATCTGTGAGGTTTGTTTGTATTAAAATGTGTCAACAGTGTGCCCTGCTGAAAGGAAAATAAATGTACATGTATTATTGTAACTAAATTAAATATATATGCTTTAACAGAGGACTGGTAGCAAAATGGTTAATCTTAAACTTCAAAATGTTTCTGAAATTAAATAACTTTATGAGTTAAGCCATAAAGATGTTATCCCATGGTTTTGAATGGAGCCAGAGATGCAATGTCTGTGCTAGAAAGCAGGTTATAGCTCATGTAGGAAGAGTGGAATGGTTTTATGGTTTTATGTGTATGGTAACATGCAGATGCTAAAATCTTGTCAGCTGCTACTGTTTGTGAGTATGGGAACCAGAAGTTAGATGACTACATGTATGTGATGTTATTCTGTACAGAAATAATGTCTTAAAATTAGAGGAGCCTGAAGTCTAAGAGGTAGACTGTTCTTGGAAACTTGACTAGGAAGACCCTCATTCACATCATCTTGCCCTGTGGTAGTAAGTAACTTAACTATGGAACAGTAATTCTTTTAGATT
Source organism: Protopterus annectens (assembly GCF_019279795.1). NCBI lineage: Eukaryota > Metazoa > Chordata > Ceratodontiformes > Protopteridae > Protopterus > Protopterus annectens. The sequence continues at coordinate 1,091,232,888 of NC_056739.1, read as the reverse complement.
AGTCAGGAAATATAGTGAGATTAGAAATACTGTTTTTCTATAACTGTGTGAAACTTTCCTTCGGTGTTATTTTTAATATTCCCTGTGACTGAAAGTCTGGTGTTTACTATAAATAGAGATTTAGTATTTTCTTGTTCTTTTATTATTTCTTTTATTATTTATTATTAAATACATTTAAATGTTTCATTGTGGCTGGTACTTTTTCGAAAATATTTAAGCTTTGAGAGTATTTGCATATATTTATTTGATTATAAATCTGGCTACTCCTGAAAGCCCGGCTGTTTGGTCAACATTACTATTTGTATAAATATTAATTTCACTCAGTGTAACTGGATACCCTTTAAAGAGCCTTATAGTAACTGACTGATGGCAGTGAAACTACCTTATAATCTGGGCAAAGTTGGTAGAGCAGGTAATCTGTGCCAGCATTCCCCAGATGTGTGCGTGAAAATTAAATCTCAAAGAGTGTGTGTCAGTTACTTGGATTAGGGACATTAAACACTGGTTTCACAGTGCCATTGGGGAGCCTTATTGGGGACCTGGAGGGATACAGATAGAGACATCCAGATTCCAGGCTGAGTGTGTGCCCTGTGTGCAATAAAGGGAAATTGTGTTTGATGCAGAGAAGTCTGCATCTGGAAATACTGACTGAATCCATTTGTATTCCAAGTGAACATCCCTATGCATTGTTATGGGTGAGGATTCAGGCTCATTGATTACTGGCCCAGAGTGGGGACTTCACAATGCCATTTATAGAAATAATAGTAATGCAGTATCATAGGTGTCTATAAGAATAAGAAACACACATACCAAAAATGTTACCAGCATAAGGTACTTCAGTTAATATAATTGTGATACCCCACAGTAATGAAGGAGTCTCAGTCCTCACCACTGGCACTTGTGGGGGACGTTTACTGAGAGCATAATAGATATACACACAGTATTTTCAGATGCAGCTCTCTGCATCAAGTGCAATTTCCCTTAAGAGCATACAGAGACCACGGTCAGCCCAGGGCTGGTTTCTCCCTCTTTCTCCAGGTCCTCAATAAGACTCTCAATTGGAACAGCTATAGAGTTGAGTCCTTAGCCAGGGTTTCAAGCCAAGTCCTCCAATGCTCTGTCTGTCTAACCAGTGCTTCAGGTCTCTGCCCAAGTAGCTGACACACACACACACACACACACACACACACACACACACACACACACACACACACACACACACACACACACACACACACACACACACACACTCTTGGTAATTTGTTTTAAACACACTCACACACCTGGGAAAGGCTGGCACAGGTTTTCTAACTAAGCCCTCTTCTGCCCAGACTATAAGGTAGTTACCACTGCCAGGAGAACCCATCATCAGCTACTTTAAGGCCCTTAACAAAGGGTGTCCAATTTTACAGTGTAATATTAATATTAATACAAATGGTAGTTTGACAAAGAGCAAGGCTATTAGGGGTGTCCTACACAGTGTCAGCAAATAAATATGCAAGTACTCTCAAAACCTAAATATCTCTACAATGATCAGCCACAATGAAAGGTTTAAATATACAAATAATAAAATAACAAGAAAATACTAAGTATATATTCACAGTGACATCCGAGTTCAAAACCACAGGAAATATTTAAAATAACCTTGCAGGGCAGGCTCAGACAAATAAAAACAATATCTAAACTAAGCTTCACTATATTCCTTCCTGCATCCAAGAGAGTTACTATTCCCTACTCACTAAGTAGAGCAAGGCAGATGATGTGATGAGTGGCCCTCCTTGTTGTTGTCAGGTCCAAGACAGAATGCAGAATGCCCTGTCTCTCTAATAATATCTAAAATATTACTGCTGTGATAGCTTGCATAATGACATAATTTTTGGTCATCTGACTTCTAATTCTCATGCAAATCCCCATTGCTGGAAGCTGGTAGGACTTAGCACCTACCTGGAAAAATACACACACAAGGGCTTTAGCATAGATCTTTGGCAGGTGCTGGAAGTCATAAAGCAATTGCATTCCTCCACACGTCCCGAGCAGCAACTAGTTCACCCCAAACATAATACAGAAAGCTTCTTACTACAGACTTTGTGTAACTAGCTGCCTTGAAACCTGTGTGATAGCATCTTTATGGCCTAGCATATAAAGTGATTTAATTTCAGATGTTTTTCTAAAGTTTGCTGGACTGAGGTTAATCCTCCAGTTTCCTCTGTAAAAACATATACATTGAAATAGTTACAACAGTGCATGTACATTTCTGTTCTCTCCAGTAAGGCACACTATGCATACATTTCAAACAAAACCACTTTACAAATACCTTTTCAACATAAACATCTGTACCAATCAGTTTGATATACACGACATTCAGTTCTAATACGATCGTAACACCAGCATCTTGTATAACATGCAGTTCTAATACATTTGTAACACAAGCATCATGTATATGTCAGTTTGATATACATAAATGACATATAATTATTTACAAAATTCCAGCTAGCTGTGCTGGCAGTTCCTCCTTTCATCACAATAATAAAAAGTGAAACTTATAAAAGACTAAAAGTCTAACCCCATTAAAAAGCTGGTACAAAAATAATTACATGCAACTCACAAATTCTGTTTCTATTAAAAGGCTGTCTCAAGGTAATGTCAGTTTGGGGAGGGAATGTATTCAGTGGCCTTGATGACATCAGTGAATTGGAGACTGCAGCACATTTTTTGCAGAGTAGGATAAAAGTTTATTGAAAGTGAAACCACGACAGCACAGTAAGGTACTGCTCTAGTGGAGAGAAACAATTTATTTAAAACATTTTAAAACATTTTAAATGCTGTATTGTTGTTTATTCATACCAGGGGACAGTAACTAGGGAGAAACAGGACGGAGAGGTTGAGCATTTAATAATAGAATCCCATTGTTGTCCTTTAAAATGCTTAATATGTGACAAAAGTATTAAGACTATGGTAGATGGTTACAGTCATTCCACGAGTAAAGGCATTAACACTTAATGTGTGTTGTTGGAAGTGGTGTTGAGTAATATTTTTTATGTTTAATGATGACTTATACAGACAACTGGGGCTGTTGCTATGGAGCCTCATGTTGCCCTAACATTTGAGCATCTGGTGTTAAATGAATGGGTCATAGTTATGTAAGATAGAAATATTTAAATATGTTAAGTTATATGTCCATTTTATGGATGACCTTTTCTTTTTCAAGGATTCCGCATAGGAATATATTGAACATTTTGAGAATATGTTTAATAACAGCACTATTTTTTTACTTGTGTATCAGATAAATGGAGGATAGCATTTTGGATGTCAATATGTTCGATATTAATACTGGAAGATTTAAATCAAACATAAACAGTAAATCAACATGCATCAATAATGTTGCAGACATCCATGGTGTATAAAAAGAAATTATCCGGGCACTATCCATCCATCCCCAACCCCTTTTTTCATTTTTGCACATGGGATTGGGGTGTCACTTCAACAGTGAAAATCATCTAGAGCCAAGGTTTACACTGCTGGGTGGCTAGCCCTTCCACTAAAGTTCTTCCACACCGCACACTCCCATGCACACTCACACCCGTGGCCAATTTAGAATGTCCAGTCCATTTCCTGCATGTCTTTTGGAATGTGGGAGGAAATTGGAGCACCTGGAGGAAACCCACATTTACACAGGGAGGACATGCAGACTTTGCAAAGAAGGCACTCCCAACCTAGAATTGTACAGGGCACCTCTTGCTCTGAGGCAACAATGCTATTCACTGAGCTAGTGAGCCACCCTAGCCATCAGGATTTCTAGACCAACCACAGAAGGTAATTATTTTGTTGAAAACTTGAACACCATTACACATATATTTTTGGAAAGGGGATATAAATTTGAGTTTTTTAATCTTATTTTCAATTAAATGTACTGATGTATATGACACAGATTTTAAGGCTGAATGAACAGAAGTGTAATGATGGATTTGATTTAGTACTTTTTGGAGGGTGTGAAAGGAAATTATTATGTCATTTCATTTCCAGTGTGGATAGCAATGATAAAAAATACTAAGAGTTAATTTGAAAGTACTACATGGATATCTAGATGTGTGTTAGAAAAGGTTGGAGATGCTTCATCCTTTGTTGAAAAGAAAGGACTCAATGTTAGAAATATTTTGGAATCTAATGTTGGACATATTGATAGACCCCTTAGGTGAATAATTCCAAGGCAATAAGTATCTATAATGTGGTAACTGCAAATGATGTAGTTTTATTTATGAAGGACAATATCTGCTAGTGAAGAAGAGATTCATATATCCAAAAGAAAAAAAAATATCTGCAATATGGAAGGGGTGGTTTATTATGCATTATGTGAGTCAGACAACAGCTTTTATACTAGAAAATCTATTAGAAGGTTGAATGAGGGTATCATTGAACACATTTATGTGATAAATACTAAAATTGTGCTAATGCATTGGGTAAACATTTTACTGTTTGTTGTAATTTTTGAAAAGTTCTTCTTTTTCTGTGATAGATGTTATTGACAATGACATGGACGTGGACTTCAATAATAAATTAGAAATTAAAGAGTTCAGCTGTCAGATAAAGTTCAATGCAGATCACCCACCAAAATTGATTGGATGCAACTATTAAAAGTGTCTTGAATCATGAAAGGAAAAAAAATAAAGGAATGATTTATTAATTATGGACTTTTCAATATGGATAGTTAGCAGACACACATTCTGTAACTTTTGTATTTTGTGCCTGTTTCTTTAAAAATGTATTTCTCTTTTATCATCTGATTATGTACTTAGTTTGGCAGATATCCACTGCGTTTGAGTGAAAGTGCTTAACTGAGTGATTTATTAAAACTTTCAAAGATAATTTCCCATTTTCCAGCTGTTTTTTCATAGTAGTTCTTTTACCAACTAGTCTTAGCTACTTCTTTTTTTTCATCAAAAATCTAACTATGGAAGAATTGAAAACTGGATCAATGGTTAGTAATTTAGAGTATGCATATGGCAAAGGAGCTAAACCATGTTCTACATAGTAACAGGCTCAGCTTGGTTAAGATATCCCATGTTAAACATCATAAAAACATTTATGATGTACTGAGTATGACAATTGTAACATATGTACTAGTGTGTATCTGAATTGGAGCACTACCTTTCTTATTGAAAAGAAAGATCAGGTTAAACTGCTAATATGGGCCTGGATAGTTAACTTAACTACTATAGCTGGTTGGAACATTTAAGCCAACATTTCTGGTAGTATGTGATAGTAATTGTCAGCTGCCAAGATATGTTGGAATGACTTTAGTCTCTGAGATGGGTAACATTTTTAAAGTTTTTTGATGAGTTTGCTTGTTGAGTTAGATTGTATGGTATGATGGGATATAATTCAGCAGTGTAAAGGATAGCTTCAGGCTTTGGAACTAGCTAGAAAGGAGATCATAAAAGCAGCTGTGATGGACTATGAGAGATAAATTCAGGTTGTACAATAAGTAGTGTTGAACAGCATCAGCATATGTAGTGGGATGAAATGGACTGTTTCAGCTGCTGTGATAGGCTGAGATGGAATGAAATGGACTGCTTCAGCTGCTGTGATAGGCTATGTTGGGATGAAATGGACTGCTTCACCTGCTTTGATAGGCTGAGATGGGATGAAATGAACTGCTTCAGCTGTGATTGGCTGACATCGGATGAAATGGACAGCTTCAGCTGCTATGACAGGCTGAGGTGTACAGCATGAACCTTTGTGATATAGTTCATTTGGTAGCTTTCACTGCCTCATGTCTCTGGTATGGTCAGCATCAGCTTTGGGGTGGTTATAGAATATTAGTCAGTCACAAGTAAAAGGCATTACATGTGTGCATGAAGGCTAACAGATTAGTACTGTATCATTGCATGTTAAGTAAGAAAGAAAAATATTGCATCGGAAGATGCAGCAATATGAAGCATCAATTTCTTGGTTACGTTTTCCTTTTTTCTGCAGTTTGGATTTGCTGCAAAATGTCAGAGATTCAAAATACTGAATAAATATGCCATATATGACCAGGCAGGTGAACATCATGGCAAACTACAGAACATATGTGGCAAACTAAGGTAATAAATGCTGAAAACTATGCATCTCAATGGTTAGTTAGATGATATAGCCCAAAAAAGCTTTCCTGACACTGAAAAAAGTATGTAGCAAGTGAAACTGTATCAACAGGCAAAACGCTAACCATGGTGGAGTGTAACACTGTAAGTTAATTACCCGTACCCTGTGACTAGTGAATAGTCATATGTATAACAACATGGCATAGTGAAGGGCTTGTACTATGACAGAAAATTCTCTAATAACTGTAAATTAATTGGAGTCTTGATTTCCCCAAGACACTGTAGCATCAAAACTGATCATTTTTTACCCCAACATTATATGTCCTTAGAGCATATTACATTAAGTAAGTGTGTGCAGATCCAAAGCACCCCAAATGTGAGTTGTGAACATGTACTTACAAATGGATAAAGAACATAATAACATACTGATATAGCAGCAGTCTACAAACCAGCATGCAGACCATGTAAGCAAAAACAGAATGCAAGATAGTAAGACAAAAAGAAGTATTATAAAGGGCTATGACCTTCCTTGCTTTTTCTACATAGTCATAAAAAACTAGAATCAGTTTTAGTCATGCAATTCTGCACAAGGATATGGTTGTTATCAAAGTCAGTTCCTCTTAACTACGATAGTACAGGGCAATTCCATCGAGCACACTCAGTTCTAAAACTTGGTGTCACATAGGAGACAAGTACCTTAAGCATCACATGTAATAGCCTTTGCCTTCTGTACTGTCTACCTCATATAAACTACTATAAAATCACACAACCGTAAAGAAAGCTATAAACCTTGTAGTGTTAAACCTCTTCAATGATGCAGGCTTGTATGATTGTCTTTCATGTAAATGCATCACAAGTGCATAAATAAAAAATCTATACTACATCAAATAAATGAAGTCTAAATCATCATCATGACCATCATCAACCCCATTTTTCATATGAGGTCACGTTATTGCATCAGCTGTTGCCATTTTTCTTAATTTGCGGCCACTGTTTTGCCTTTACAGCCATGGTTCACCATCTCAGGCTTTCACTCATGCAATCCTTAAATTTCTTGGCTGGATGTCCTTGTCTACTCTTGCCTTCCTCCACCATTTTCTTCTTTCTCTCTCTCTCTCTCTCTCTCTCTCCATCTTTCTCCTTCTTTCTTTCTCTCAGTTAGCTAAACCACAGCCTGTTTAACTTCATACAATATCCTTATGTTCTAACCCTGTAACTTATTCTCTAGGTAGTTCCTGTCTTTCTCATCATTGTGAGCTGCACATTGCTAATTCATATTTTCTGTTAACCAAAACTTCTATATCACAAAATGTGTCTGTTTAGACAGACAAATAGCTTACAAATTATAACTTTTTGTTTTCATTATCTGGATTTAACTAATCTCCCAACACATCTCTTGTTTTGAGATTTGTTATCTCATGAAATTTTAAAGCAGTCTTTTTGAGTGCTATCTTCTCTGCTTAATGAACACTAACTCTAATGTTAACATTCCAAACTGATTTTATAGCATCTTGTGACCCTGTTCTACACTTTCACTCTCTCTCTCTCTCTCTCTGTTTCTCACACACACATACACATACACACACACACACACACACACACACACACACACACACACACACACACACACACACACACACACACACACACACACACACACACACACACACACACACACACACACACACACACACACACACACACACACACACACACACACACACACACACACACACACACACACACACACACACACACACACACACACACACACACACACACAGAGTCTCTATCTCTTTATTTCTCATGCACACACACACACACACACACACACACACACACACACACACACACACACACACACACACACACACACACACACACACACACACACACACACACACACACACACACACACACACCACACACACACACACACACACACACACACACACACACACACACAGTGTCCATCCCTGAGATGTAGCATGATCTGTGTTTCAAGATTTCTTTTTTTTTAGCCAATTGAAAATAAGTAATGTACTTCTCTTTCTAGGCACAAGTGGATATTTAAGCACTGTACTTACCATCAATAATTTAATAACTCTTGATGAAGGGCTCATGCCACCTGGAAAGTCTGAGTAATTGTAAAACATATGTTGATCCAATAAAAGGTATTATATGACATCTGTGTTCCAGTGTATTTGTGTTGTCTTGTGCATTCATTGACTCCTTTGGAACACTGGGTGCCCAATAATGAGTTGTTATTTTATAAGCCTATTTTCTAAGCAACAGTAATAGTACAGATGATGCAGTTATATTTAAAATAAGCGTCAGAGATCCCTATTGTGGGTGTGTTACATATCAGATGTCTGAACTGCACTCTCCTATGCTTTATAGCTTGGACCTAGGTTTCACACAGGAGACATATGGTTGTATAATGCACCAAAAACATCTTCTAGGAGGGAACTTGCTTTATGACAGAGTTGTGTTAGAGTACAGATGATGGATGGTCCTGAATCAGTGGTTGTTTATGCCAACTTTAGCAGCAGGATGCCTGCTGCATGTCAGTTAGCCTGCTAGAAACAAACTGGGATTGCTGGTACATGAACAACATCTATGTCACCTCCCCTGAAAGGGGCATCATTATCTTCTCTGCTTAATGAACACTAACTCTAATGTTAACATTCCAAACTGATTTTATAGCATCTTGTGACCCTGTTCTACACTTTCACTCTCTCTCTCTCTCTGTTTCTCACACACACACACACACACACACACACACACACACACACACACACACACACACACACACACACACACACACACACACACACACACACAAACATACACACACACACACACACACACACACACACACACACACACACACACACACACACACACACACACTCACACACACACACACACACACACACACACACACACACACACACACACACACACACACACACACACACACACACACACACACAGAGTCTCTATCTCTTTATTTCTCATGCACGCACACACACACACACACACACACACACACACACACACACACACACACACACACACACACACACACACACACACACACACACACAGTGTCCATCTCTGAGATGTAGCATGATCTGTGTTTCAAGATTTCTTTTTTTTTAGCCAATTGAAAATAAGTAATGTACTTCTCTTTCTAGGCACAAGTGGATATTTAAGCACTGTACTTACCATCAATAATTTAATAACTCTTGATGAAGGGCTCATGCCACCTGGAAAGTCTGAGTAATTGTAAAACATATGTTGATCCAATAAAAGGTATTATATGACATCTGTGTTCCAGTGTATTTGTGTTGTCTTGTGCATTCATTGACTCCTTTGGAACACTGGGTGCCCAATAATGAGTTGTTATTTTATAAGCCTATTTTCTAAGCAACAGTAATAGTACAGATGATGCAGTTATATTTAAAATAAGTGTCAGAGATCCCTATTGTGGGTGTGTTACATATCAGATGTCTGAACTGCACTCTCCTATGCTTTATAGCTTGGACCTAGGTTTCACACAGGAGACATATGGTTGTATAATGCACCAAAAACATCTTCTAGGAGGGAACTTGCTTTATGACAGAGTTGTGTTAGAGTACAGATGATGGATGGTCCTGAATCAGTGGTTGTTTATGCCAACTTTAGCAGCAGGATGCCTGCTGCATGTCAGTTAGCCTGCTAGAAACAAACTGGGATTGCTGGTACATGAACAACATCTATGTCACCTCCCCTGAAAGGGGCATCATATCGCAGTCAGGGATATCAGATGTGGTTGTTCAGGCTGTCCTAAGGGTAAATAATTCCTCTGTTGAGGTGAATGATGTTTTCATTTAGGCTGTGTGGGACCACATTGTGCTTGTGATTTGACTGGGAGTATTACTGGCATATCAGCCATTCCTACAGACTTTAGATGCTGCTGAGATCAACATTACCAGTGGTTGTCTAGCTTCAGGTCAAGTCAACTAACAATGGCTCATCAACTTGAATGACCATTCTAAGCATACCCCTCTCAACTGTTCAGATTTTTGAAGAATGTCCAGATTTTTGCCTCATATTTTTAGTCTCTTCCTCATAAAAGTTGTGGTTTTCTGGCAAATCACTGATGATTCAAGTCACTAAATAATGACAGAGATTTGAGTTTCAGAGACTTCATATTCTTCAGAAAATGCATGCTAACATAAAATCTGTTATTCTAGGTGCTTTCTAAGTTTATAAAAAAATATTTAAAATCTGTACCTATCTTTGGGCCTTTGTCCCTCCATCATTTTAGACTTTGTCCAGATTTCTTGCACTTATAGGTTGACATGTATGATTCCAGGAAGTGGTATTGGGTTATTAGTATTAGACCTACTCAAGTCTTCCCAACAGATAAGGATTTCTTGACTTCCCTTAATGAGGCTCCACAAGCGGATATCATACTTGGATGGGATATGAAGTAGGTGTTTCCCATGTTACACAAGGAAAGTCCACATTGTGTGGTGCAGACAAATATATGTGGGTAGCCGTACCCTTCAGATGTAATTGTATCTTTTTGCCACACAGGAGGATCCACTGCTGATAACATATTCACTGCAAGTCAAGCCAATGTATAGTCATTTGTGGTTGTTAATAAGGTGCATATGCAACACACAAGGCACTTATCAGTTGCATACAGGATATATAGTACTGAATCTATATTTGACTAAACAGGTACCCATGGCATACCAGTGTAGTGCCCACTTCTAGATCATTGCATTTTGCTGACTATCCTGCTCAGACCAATGCAACATGCTAGTAACACTGCAACTATCTGCTAGCAGGAACATGGAATATTTGCACCTACAGTCATTTCTGCTGTTGTACAAAGCTTGCTGAGCACTGGCTGTGTGTGAAATGTATGTGTGTGTTCTGATGTCCGGGTATAATGGAATGTATGCACTCTGATGACCAAGTTTAATGGAATGTATGTTCTTGATGTTCATCTCTACACTTACATATTTAAGCAGTGGACTTGATGCTGGCTGTTCAACCATCACAATCCTGGAGGATGAGAACACTGTTATGGAGGCCAACACACTTCTGTGCAGCTATACAGCATGTATCATATGGGAAGTTGGAGGACACATGCTTGTTGAAGAGGCATGTACATCTTGTACTTGAGGAAGCTAGATACACAGACAGTCACATAAACACTTTCCAACTTGAAACACATGGTCTGTTGAAAGCAGCAGGAATTATACATTCCTGTTTCTAGCACAAGTTGACCGTAAAACCTCCAGCATGGGAGTGGAAAAAAAAAAAAAATAACCAATATGGTGCATATTTGGGGTCAACAATATAATCTACATGACTGGACTCGTGCACATTGCTGGTGTCCATTTTATTAAAATAGGCAAGGTCGTTCTACATAACTGTTGTGCTGTCTAGACTGTGACATACATTGTTGCTGTTCACTGCATCACACCAGGCAGGGTTATGAGTGAAGTAGCCAGGACATACAATGCTACATGCCAGAGCATCCTGTACTGTGTCTGTGCCCCATATAAGCCACGTCATTTGGCAAAATCAGCTTCTGCACTACATGTGCTATAATCAGCTGTGCCAAGTTACAGTTGCTACATCAGACCAACTACAACCAATATCAGCCTCCACCACTCCTCCATGTGTCGGTGGGAAAGACAACCTGCATCACAATGTAGTAAGATCAGATATGGTCCAATTATGTGCCAGAGTGTCAGAGCTAACAAATGCTATGTGTACAATACAACCCTTAACAAATGGCATACAGACAGCCCTTGTACAACTCATGCACACACACACACACACACACACACACACACACACACACACACACACACACACACACACACACACACACACACACACACACACACATGCATGCACACACACATACACACACACACACACACACACACACACACATGCATACACGCACACACGCAAATGCAGACACACACAAGCATACACACACACAGACACAGACACATGTACATACACATAAACACACACACACACACACACACACACACACACACACACACACACACACACACACACACACACACACATACACACACACACACACACACACACACACATGCACATGCAAACACATGCACACACACACACACACACACACACACACACACACACACACACACACACACACACACACACACACACACACACATGCCCATACACACACATGCCCACACACATGCTCGCACACAAAAGTTGTGATACTGCTGTGCTTTCTGCTAGCACTGTACCATTCTGTCTGTGCAGACACTGTATGGCTCCCAAATGCCAAAATGAGGCCACTGTGGACTAAACTCAATTACAGCATTCATTTGTGGTTTGATCCTTTGCTCAGATGCTGCTGGCCTGTTACCTTGCTGGTGCTATCCAAAATGGGCCCTCAAACAAATGATCAGCCATCTGGCATTGAATATATAACCCATAGGCAAGTTGTTAATTGTGTATGTTTGCTTACTGGTGTCTCCACATCTGCTGTCTAAAGCTGGCTCTCACACACATACACACAAACGCACATGCACACACACATCCATGATGTGTGCTTTGGACCTCTTTGTTGTAGAACATGCAGTATTTGTGTGATCTTACTTAACTGAGTGGACTGCACTCTGCGTTTATAATGAAATTAAGGACATATAATGATTTTCATAAATGATGCCCTACTTGAAGGACATCTAATGATTTTTATAAATGATGCCCTGCTTGAAGTACAGTGTACATAACATATGCACTATGCAGCTAATACTATCTAATGATGTACTGCATGTTTGTCAGTCATTTTACTTTAAGCACAATACTGTTGAACATAGTAGAGGAACATTACTGCAATCTATCAGGCCTGCACTTCTGCTGAATATTATGCTGTGTACAAATCCATCCAGCAGTATTTATGCATTATGGGTACAGCCTCATGGATATTTTGTACCCATAATGCAAAGCAACTAATGTCAGTGCTTTCATCTTTTATCTTCATAATATGAGAGAGTGTCTCATTATTAATGCTGTGCCTCAGACGATAGCTATATTAACATAATAACATGGTTTTATCACAGGATTTCCTAAATATCAGAGTCTCTCAACTATCAACATTAAGGATTTTACATCAACGTAAACAATTGTCATTTGGTATATGGCATAACAAAGTTTAAATCTGAACAACTAAAGTTTAAACATGTAACAAAATCAAGATGCCATCAAGACATTTTTTTCAAGGGTCTAGATACTGCAAAATATTATAATTTTTGCTATCTTCCAGTCCTTGTTGACTGTAGGCTGTTATATGCAGAAACCACAGCAGCCCCACTGGTGTACTTTATATCTCTATACATAACTTCCAATTTGACCAGAAACCTTCTTAATAAGGATATCTATGCTTAATAAGAACTTTTGTGCTTGTCGAGTATTGAGATATTCTGTAAGCACTGTGCTGGTTGAAAATGGTCTAAATGGATCAGTGCTCTAATCCCATAGCCGGCCTTAGGCATAGGCCAACTAGGCGGCCGCCTAGGGCGCCGCTTTACTAGGAGCACTTCTCCAGTATTTATTTGGTGTAGGCAGACCAGGATGGAGGCACTGGGTGGTGTGGTGGTGGGTGCCGTGGTGCCCTTTTGCCTAGGGCACCAGTTGATATAAGGCCACTCCTGTCTAACCCAAAATACACATTTAAATAAATAAAACAAGTACATCAATGAACATGTTCCAAATATGTTCTTTTTTATTCCCTCAGGATGGGGGTGGCTAGGCATACTCAGTGTATCTAAAAATGCACATTGTTTTTTAAGTACCTCTTGAAATCTATATAGCTTGTTGAGCTCAGAAGATCTGGAGCTCTCCAAAGTAATGCTCACAGATAAGTCATTGATTAAAGGTTCAGATGTTTCTAACAACAAAACTGATGAACTAAGAAAACAAACCCTATGCGAATAGATTACAGAAATGGCCATTTTTTCATGGACATAGACTCTTGTAGGACAGCATCTTTCATACCTTCAAGGTAGTATATGACCTGGACTTGTGCAAACATTAAGACAGGGTATCTCTTACTAAACAGATATAATAATAATATTAAAAGAAGAAAGAAATTCATTACACAAGGACTGCCTAGACTTTGGAATCAAATTCATGCCACCATTTAAATGAAAAAGTTCATTGGCCAGTCTGAAAAGCTCATGTTATTGGGACATTCACACACAGGAATAAATGGTCACTAGATTGTAAATCTAATAATGTAGCATATAAACGTATGACCCTATAACACCACTTTTTGCATTGTTGTTTATTCCCACACAGGAATAAATGGTCACTAGATTGTAAATCTAATAATGTAACATATAAACGTATGACCCTATAACACCACTTTTTGCATTGTTGTACAGGTAGTTGGGTGCTCTGTCAATGAAAGGCTTATGGACTTTTAAATCAGCTTACTGGATCTCACAAATGCAGGGTTAGCTGATGGCAGTTTTGGCTAAGGGTTTGAAAAGCATTTTTTTCTATTGTGTGCAAGTGTGGAAACATACTTTTATTTTTTTTTTTGGTTCTGTGTTTGTGTTTGTCTTATATCTGGAATACAGAAAACCCATTTGCGCTTCCTGTTGGTAAGGAAATCACATTACTTGTGAAAAGTCTGCATAAGTGAAGGGAACTATAACTGTCTGAAATTCTAAATACTTTTGTTTTGGTAGAATTTGAACATGCTGTTTGTCTAATCTAGCTTAATGTTGGCTGCCTGTGACATTCTTATCACAATGCCTGTTACAGAAGTACTACACAACAGTGTTTTAAAAAAGCACATACTAATGGTAGTTACCCCACTGTAAAATGCAGGGAGTATACAGAACAGCATGAAATCCCCTTTATGGTTCCCTTTGACTATCTTCACTTATTTACGTTGCTTTTAACTTTAACTTTTGCTAGGATAATTCTATAATGCAATACAAGTGTGACTAAGAGAGTACAGAATGCTACCTGTCTGAACTTGCATTGTTAAATTTTTCTGTTACAGTGGCAGAAGGACCTTTCCACGGAGGCAATTTACTTTATTCCTATAAAATTACACCTTGTACTTGCTTTATAAAGGCTGACACAAGATTTAAAAAGCATCTTGCATCACCTGCAGTGGTTAGTGAAGCTGTGTAAAAGTACATGCCCTTCATAAAAAGTTAAACTAATCTGCAACCTTTGCTACACAGAGTACTGGTTAAAAAAATTTTAGCGTGAGTTTTTTAGAGTATATCGACCATGAAAGCAAACACAGATAGGACATTTAGTCTAACGTTGCAGTTTGTGATAATGACACAGAAATGTAGAGTGTATTGCTGGCCCTTTGTGCTAGGACATTGTAAAAAATACAGAATATTTATGAAATGCACCCACAGAATATAGGGTATCGTCCAAACAATTACTAGTTACCTGAACATATTATCTAGATTTTTATTAGTGCTGTGAACTACCCATTGTAACTGGAGTGTTTATAATGTACAGTGTGTACAAAATTAATACTGGTTGTAATTAATATTTTTCATTTGACAAATATTGCTTGTTAATGTACTGGAAGTCTTATCAGAAGGTGTCTTGGCCCAATTATTCGCAGTCAGAAAACATACTACCTTGGAATTTCCCTTAAAATATGCTACAGGATTAATGATGTTAACCCATTCAATAATAAATTAATAAATAAATAATACATAAAAAAAGGAAAGGGACAAATGCACGAAGCAGCCCACTACCCTCCTCCCAATTTATAATATGGTTGTAGAATGGAACAATGCATGATGCAGACACAATTTTAGGGAAGAATACAGGAAAACAAGGTGTTGATTATAATGTGTCCTATTCAACAGGCAGAGAATTGAGAACAGGACCAACTGATCAGTATATTCTACTACCATCATTTCTTTTCACGTTAATCTGGCTAAAATTTAACAAAAGATTTATGAATAACTGTTATATTATCAGTAACATGTTCACAGAATGTTGTACTTTAAGTAAATGCAGTTGAAAAGGCTGTTTCAAAGAAAGAGCTCTATCAGTCTAACGCACTGCAAAAATACAGATAAGTATTTTCCACTAGAACATGCCAACCTCAGTCATGGCTGCCCATCTATATTTGGTGGGTTTGTCTGTGTGTGTATGCATTTGTGTGAGGGGGTGGTAGTTGTCTTTGGAGGGAAGGTGGTACATCCAGGAACACAAAATAGGATTCCTGATGCCCAAGTTCCGTCCTTAAAAATGCTTGGAAGACGTGTTCTCTTCAGAATGGTAGTGCAGTGAATTGCAGTATGACAACTTATGCTAGATTCTTCAGAAATTATTGCCTTAGCAACTAGCAGTGCAGTTTTCAATAATTTTAGTAACTGAGCTACGTGGTTCTACTGGAATGTTAAAACAAGAAATAAGGGAGAAATGTTAAGCTCGGGCTTCACTGAAATAAAAGACAAACTCTTAAACTTGCAGGACAGTGCCTCGAGCTTATTTTTTGTTAAACAGAAGGAAGCAGTGATTACGTCTGAGTACCTTATAAAAGGACAGTGATTTATTAGTAAATTACAGTGATACACTATCTCATTTACTGGTAACTATACAGTGAAGCACTTTTATACTTCAGAAAAAATATTTTCAACTTCTTGTACTTCAGATATGTACAGTATGACATTCATTTTCAAATGAGTCATATAGTAGGATTATAAATGTATTCTGTCTGGACAATGACTTTGTACTAGGCAGCATTTACAAGACACTTGTTGTTACAATAGATTTTCGTTCACTAGTTTTGGGGATGCAGTTGTATTAATGTGTCACAGAACATTATGAATTTTGGTATCATAAGAATGAGTTCATACCTGCACGGAGAAATGTTACTGGAAATAAAGGCAAAGAATACCATAGGAAATGGTCTGAGATGGTAGACATGGGTTTGGTAGACATTCAAATGACTAGCACCCAATAATTGTTGCCCACATTGTCTTGGTTTTGTGATTGGTGTGTGGTTACATCCACAAGCATGTGTGTGTCTGACTGTGTGTGTGTGTGTGTGTGTGTGTGTGTGTGTGTGTGTGTGTGTGTGTGTGTCACTACGCGCATCCATGTGTGCACGTCTGTGTATGTGTACATGTGTGTGTGTGTGTTTCTACGCGCATCCATGTGTGCACATCTGTGTATGTGTGTGTGTGTGTGTGTGTGTGTGTGTGTGTGTGTGTGTGTGTGTGTGTGTGTGTGTGTGTGTGTGTGTGTGTGTGCATGCACAATCACATGTGTGTGCATGTGTATGTGTGTGGGTATGTATGTGTGTGCATGTGTGTGTGTGCATGTGTGTGCGCGTGTGTGTGCATGTGTGTGCGTGTGTGTGTGTATGTGTCGCTACGCGCATCCATGTGTGCACATCTGTGTATGTGTACGTGTGTGTGTGCATGCACGTTCACGTGTGTGTGTATGTGTATGTGCGTGTGGGTATGTATGTGAGTGTGTGTGTGTGTGTGTGTGTGTGTGTGTGTGTGTGTGTGTGTGTGTGTGTGGGTATGTATGTCTGTATGTGTATGTGTGTACATGTGAATGTGTGTGCATCTCATTCACATGTACACATGTACACATACGTGTGTACATGTGAATGTGTGTGCATCTCATTCTGGTGCTATGTCGGGTAGACTATCAATAAAAAGAGGACAAGATTTAAAAGCATTACTTGAGAAAACAAATAAAGTTAGTGTGAGTCTGTTCTTTCATAGAAAGGTACTGGCTCATACCCCTGTGGTTCTTGTCATTACTGTAGCTATATTAATACAAGTCCCTTACAGGTCCATTTTTGAATCTAGTACATTTCAGCAGAAGATTTGGTTCCAGTAAACACTATACATGAAACAATTGTGTGCCTTCTGCACCATAAACAAGAATATCGCTTTATATAAACAGTAGTAACTGTGTGAGAGAAAAATATGCTTTGTTATAGATAGTTTAAGAATGAATTCCAGGGGAGGTGATTTCCATATATCCTAGAAGCAAAGGATCTATATTGGCTATCAAAAATAGATATGGTCCCCATCTTTATAATCAAATCAGCATTAAATGCATTTTAAAGATAAACCTTAGGCTTTTGAATACTGGCCAAGGCTCTTGCCACCCCCATAGTGCCTTTTTTAGGCAAGGCTCAAAAGACAAACCCACCACTGTAAATAGCACAAATAACAAACAACTGAGGGTAATGCTACTCAATGCCAGAAGTCTAAACCTCAAAATGCACGCACTCGAGGTACTCCTCAGTATGGAGAAAATTGATACATGTGCAGTAACAGAAACCTGGTTTAAGGCTCCAGAGAGCACCCCAGCACTACCAGGCTACAACTCATACCATACATTTCGGCCACAGAACCTGGACCGAAATACAAAAGACGGGGGTGTATCCATATTCATCAAGGATATCCACACCTCCAGGTTAGTGGCACAGCACGATGCTTCAAAGATCATCCATGTGCAACTAACAACGGGCAAAACTGCAACTCAAATTGTAGCTTACTACAAATCACCCACCATGTCCCAGGACCCCCATTCCGCATTTGTGGAAACACTGGGAAACATAAAGGTCCTACCAAGCACCCTAATATTGGGTGATTTCAATTACCCAAGCATTAACTGGGAGAACTACTCAAGTACTAACTCCCTTGCCCAACATTTCCTAGAATTTATAAACTCAAATGCCCTGTATCAACTGGTCAACACTCCCACCAGAGGTGACAAAATATTGGACCTGGTCATCACTAACATGGGCAACTGGTGTTCCACACCGGAGGTCAACCCCTCGTTGGTTAGATCTGACCATAAACAAATCAGTTTGGATATAAACATTCCACCCCCACCCCTGGACAAGGAAACCACTGTGAAAAATGTTTCAAAAGCAAACTTCACGTTACTTAAGACTAAGGTGGAAAGTTTCAAAATCCCCATACTAAAGGATAACGCTGTCCTAGCTGCAAAATCCTTTACTAATGCATTCTACAGGCACCTACAAGAATGCATGGATCGTGCTATCCCAAGCAAAACCAAAACTCACTCCTCCAAGAAAAGGAAACCAGTCTGGTGGACCCCTGCCATAAACAAACTATACAACAGAGGGAGGAAACTAGTACAGAAAACAGTAAAATCCCAAGAAAGGAAGACATCCCTGATCAGTATCAGCAAGAGACTACAATCCCTCATAAAATCATCTAAGGCGAGCTTCGAAAGAAAAATTGCCAAGGACTCCAAAGATAATCACAAGGCATTCTTTAGATATGTCAAGAATCTAAGTGGCAATGCTCAGATCTGCTCGGAGTTAGTGCAGAATGGCACAAAATACACTAAACCGACCGATATCACCAATATCCTGGTAGACAGGCTCAGTACAAACTTCACCCCCCTCTCACCCCCAAAAGGGCCCATAACCATACCAGAACAATGTAGAGCCCCTGAAATCACAGACACTCAGGTTAAAGCAGCCTTCTCCAAATCCAAAAACACAGCATCAGTGGGACCGGACGGTGTCCCAGGCTGCATCCTACACAAGCTCAAAGATGAACTAACCCCTCACCTAAACACACTGTTCACACTCAGTCTCTCCACAGGCTACGTACCCATAGAGTGGTGCACAGCAACGGTTATTCCGCTCCACAAAGGTGGAGCCACAACAGACCCTGGGAACTATAGCCCTATAAGCCTGACTAGCTTGGTCTGCAAGGCTATGGAGCGCATCATCATGGAACTCATTAACAGAGACATTGGGAACCTACAGACACTGGACCCTTCCTAGTTCGGCTTTGTTAAGGGCAGATCATGTCTCCTAAACCTGGTGGACTTCTTTGAGACAGTTACCAAGGCTATAGACGAGGGAAAGGTGGTACACACAGGCTACCTAGACCTCACAAAGGCCTTCGACACCATTCCCCATTCTGGTATTATAGACAAGCTCACCAGCCTGAACATAAACCCCTACGTCACAAGATGGTTTGCCAACTGGCTCACGGACAGAACCCACATGGTGAGAGTTGTGGGAGCTAGGTCCGATTCTAAACTGTTTACAAGTGACTCAGTCCTGGGACCCCTCCTGTTCAGCATATACTTCTCAGAGGTACAGGCAAGCACAGGAGGACTATGGCTGACCACTTTTTCAGACGACTGCAAACTAGTGGCTGTAATTGACTCTCTGGCTGACACAGACATCCTCCAAAAGGGTCTCACTGAGATGAATACCTGGTGTGAAAATCATGGCCTCAAATTAAATGCCAAAAAGTGCATAGTCATCCCCTTTTGAAAAATCAAAGTACCCACAAACTAGCACATAGGTGGTAGTCCCCTAAATACGGAAGACGTAATAAGGGATCTGGGGACCCAAGTAGATAGTAATCTCACCTTTGATAATCACATTGAAAAAGTGGTTAGAAAATCCTTCTATATGGCCCACCTAATCTCAAAAGGGTTTGCATCCAGATCAAAAGAGGTAATTGTGCCCCTCTACTCATCACTCATCAGACCCATCATAGAGTACAACACCCCATTTGGGATGTACCTTACAAGACACCTGCAACAGCTGGAAAGACCACAGAAGTACCTTACCAAGAGTATCACTGGCCTCAAACAGATGCCCTATGCAGCTCGACTGAAGAAACTCCAGCTGTACTCGGCTGCATACCGCCTACTCAGGGGTGATCTCTGCCTGACATACAAGGCCATGTCCAACCCAGAATTGATGGACATGCTCCACCTAAACCAAACCATATCCCCTCGAGCCACACACTCTAGGGATCTAAACCTCACCACAACAATAAATAGGATGTGCTGGAGGGATAGATTCCTGTCCCAGAGACTTCCCATGCTTTGGAACAAGACTCCAATCTACATTAGGCAGAGCTCCTTGCTAACACTCTTTAAGAGAAACCTTAACGAGTGGATGGGAAACAGAAAGTTTACCCTGGGGATCACTTCAGTGGTTCTGCTGGACAGAGGCACAGGGAACTAATCTAAGGGGGTGGTGAATGCCAACACATTCTGGCTAGGCTTATAAATGCCTTTGGGCAGATAGCCTAGTACCTACCTAAGAACCTATGAACCTATAAGATCTTTGAAGTGAGTTGGTGATATCTTGCATGTGCATAACAATGTGAATGATTAGATCTTTTACAAATTCTACTTTTTTAACTTGATGCCTTTATTTAAGCATTGAATAGCATAATGGTTTTATGACACTATGCATTTCATACCATTTTTTAACATTTCTACTTATTCATTTAGCTTCATTAATAATTGATGGTCTTAGGTAGTGATATGAGTTTCAAATAGTTCTTAAAGTCATGACATGATCTTATTAATGCATTCTTAAGAAGCATCTGTAGTCACTAAAAGAGATAAATGCATTTAGTGTTTCTAATATAGTTAACCTGTATTCATCTTCAATAAAAATGCATTGTTTTCGTTTTCTTTTGAATAGTCCCTTGGTGAAGGAGTGAATTGTTTTTATTTACTTATTTACAATTACTGACCAGGTGCATTGCATTAATCGTCTGGTCTATTTGCATGGGAGTCCTGAGGTACGGCATTTATACTTATGAGGAAAATGTTCAGGTGACTGTGGGGCCTTTCCCTGTTCTTTCTGATTGGTTCTTTGACATCCATCTATGATGTCATCAGTTCAGGGAGATGGGATCATGGATTAGGGACTTTCCCTAAGGGTTCTCAAACTCTGTTAATGCTGTGATTTGTGAGCTAATGTTTCAAAGCAATCTACTGATTAACTATATTTCATTGCTGTCTACTGCAATTCATTACTGTTTAACTGCATTTTACTGCAATTCATTACTGTTTAACTGCATTTTACTGCATTTCGTTGATGTTTAACTGTATTTTTCATTCTGCGAATTCTATTCTTTTGACTATAAGTGATTAATCTGTGCGTCATTGTGAGTTTTTTCTTACTGAGCTCTTAAACTTAAAATTGAGTAGCATAGTCTAGATAGAGGTCTGTGGCATCCAGAGCTTCAGCTGCATGGTTTTAACCCTTTTTGAGGCATTCCAGCTACAGGTTTTCCCTTAGCAGTATGTGTGTTATCATCTAGTAGTACTACTCATAGACCTTCCTCCCTTTACCCTCTTAGCTCTTTCAGTTTCTAACAAATATGGATGGACAATTTCCTATATTTTCTCCTGCCAGTCTGGTCGATATGGGCATCCTGAGAGTGTAGCAACTGCTTCATGTACATGGACAACCCTCTACTACTAGCACTTAGGAACACAATTTGTAAGAGATGCAAATACATCAAGCACCTAGTGTCATCGCTCTCTCCCCCATAAACCAGTATATCTGGCACTGAGAAGGTTGGCAACATGAACAGCACACCTCAAACACCAACCACACCTATACAACACACTCCCACATATGCAGTGGCCCTTAACAAAAGCATACCCAAACAAAAGAGACCTTCGAGTCATAAACACACGCAAACTCCACTGCCCACCACACCACACACCACACATAGACCATACACCTGTGTCTCACAGCTACTAAGGCTTAAACATAAACCCAGTATATTAGCCATAGGAGACTCCATTGTGAGACACACAGATGTGCCCCTCACCAGGCTGGATAAGGAGAAAGTCACTATTAGTTGTTTGTCGGGTGCCAGAATCCACCATATCACCAATGCACTCAAGTCTCTCAACAGGTACTGTTATGACTCTGCCATAGTCCATGTTGGAGTGAATGACTTGAGATGTACCTCCCTGGAGTATATGAAGAGAGACATGATTGAGCTCGCTGAGTATGTGTCACAGGCAGGTATGTCCCCAGCCTTAAGCAGCATTCTACCATCACCTAGAATGATGCTGCAATACAAACAGAAAATGATTGACTTTAACAACTGGCTTATTTTCTGGTGTCATTCAAAGGGGATCCAGTACCTGACAGCCTGGGATGATATGATTGACAAGCCACAATGCTTTGCCAGAGATGGCCTGCATCTGTCTCCCTTGGGCTTCAGCCTCCTGGCAAAGGCTCTTGCCTCCTCCATAGTGCCTTTTTTAGGCAATGCCATGAGGTCAAAACTACCAACATGAAAATTTCATCAAAATGTAAGTTAAAGGTCATGCTGCTAAATGCTAGGTGTCTAAACATGAAACTGCACTCATTGCAGCCATTCTTAAACTTGGAAGAAGCTGGCATTTGTGCAGTCACAGAAACCTGGTTCACAGCTGCAGAGAGCACCCCAGCCATACCAGGTTACTCATCCTATCATTCATTCAGACCCCAGCCGTGGGCAGCAGAACAAAAGGAGGTGGAGTTGCAATATATATAAAAGACATACACAACTCTAGACTGGTCAGACAGTATGATGCACACAAAATACTCCAGGTACAGTTAACAATTGACAAGACCCCTATTCAAATCAGAGTTAGCTACAGGCCTCCATCTCTGACTCAAGATGCCCACTCCACTTATCTGTACCTCTTTGAATCTATCAAGATTCAACCATTTACCCCAATTTTGGGCGATTTTAACTATCCAACCAAAGACTGGAAGAAATACTCATGCCAAAACACAAATGCCCAAAGATTCCTTGATTTCGTCAATGCAAATGCCTTGGACCAGTTGGTTGACATCCCCACAACAGGAGCAAATATCTTGGACTATTAACCAACATGAGTAACTACTGCTGCATCCCTACAGTGTCATCATCCCTGGTAAGAGCCGACCACAAAGCAGTCACTTTCAAAGTCACCATCTCCTTTGACCCTCCCCAGCTAGGGTCAAACAAAAAAAAACTTCTCCAAAGCTGATTACAACCTCCTTAGGGAAAGTATAAACAGCTTCACAGCCCCCTCCCCCTCCACAGGAACTGGCACATATGTCCAAACTTCCACCAAAGCACTATATGAGCATTTATATAGCTGCATGGAATCAAGAATACCAGACAGGACAAAATCACCCCCTTAAGGAAGAGTAAACCTGTCTGGTGGACATCTACAATAAATAAACTATACAATAAAAGGAAAAAATTGCTGTCCAGGACCAAGAAGGAGCAGGTGTCTAATTAGAAGCAATCTCTCCTTAGCCTGAACAAGCAAATAAGAGCACTAGTGAAATCCTCCAAAGCAAACTTCGACTCCAAACTGGCCACATCTACTAAAGACAACCATAAGGCCTTCTTCACATATGTCCGCAGTCTCAAGGGAAGTACCCATCTGTCATACACAAACCTTGTAGATATAGCCAACCTGCTGGTAGACAGGTTCTGTGAAAAATTCACTCCTCTGTCCCCCCCATCAGTAAAACAGGACATCCCCAGTAGTTGCCCCCCTCCCCTTATCTTTAGGGTGCAAGTCATCACTGTCCTCTCAAAGGCAAAAAAAATACAGCCTTCATGGGACCTGATAACATCTCAGGCTGCATCCTACATGAACTCAGGCAGGAACTTCCAGCACCATTAGGCACCCTATACAACCAAAGCCTGACTTCCAGCTTCATCCCAGCCGAACGGAGGACAGCTACTGTCATCCCTTTGCACAAAGGCGGAGCGTTCACTGATTCAGGAAATTATAGACCCATCAGCCTAACTAGCCTGATCTGCAAGGTCATGGAGCAGATTATTATGGACCTCATTAACAAGGACATTGGCAACCTCCAGACACTTGATTTGACACAGTTTAGTTTTGTCAAGGGGAGGTCATGCCTATTAAATTTGGTCGATTTCTTTGAGACACTCACCAAGGCCATAGACGAGGGGTAGGTGGTGCACACTGCCTATCTTGACCTGGCCAAGACCTTCGATGGTATTCCGCATTCAGTTATATAATAGATAAACTCTCTCTCCTAGGCATCAATCCATATGTTACCAGATGGGTAGAAAACTGGCTTACTGATAGAATCCACCTAGTCAAAATAGGGGAAGCCACCTCAAGTAGTAGAGCCATAACAAGCGGTATACCCCAGGGATCGGTCTTGGGGCCTCTGTTGTTTGGGATATACTTCTCAGAGGTGCAGACCAAATCTTGTGGGCTACGGCTGACCAAGTTTGCAGATGACTGCAAGCTGTGTGCTGTCATCAATTCCCTTAGTGATGTGAACATCTTCCAACAGGGTCTCACTCAAACAAATGACTGGTGCCAGAAACATGGCCTCAAACTGAATTCCAAAAAATGCATCATCATCCCTTTTGGAGACAATGACATCCCCACAAATTATCACATTGATAATAAGGCACTAAGCATGCAATCAGTCATGAGGGACTTGGGAACCCAGGTTGATAGCAAACTGAACTTTGACCACCATATTTCCTCTGTTGTACAGAAAGCTTTCTACATGACCCACCTCATTAGTAAGGGTATCTCATCCAGGGACAAGGTAGTCATAACATCCCTGTATTTAAGACAGATTATTGAATACAATGCCCCTTTCAGCATGTACCTCGCAAAGCACATGCAGCAGCTGGAGAGACCACAGAGATTCCAGCTGATGCATGTGGTCTCTCCAGTTGCTGCATGTGCAGCAGCTGGAGAGACCACCGAGATTCCTCACCTGGAGAATCCAGGGCCTCAAACATCTACCCTACACAGATAGGCTAAAAGCCCTGTCCCTGTATTCAGTCTCCTACAGACTGCTCAGAGCTGACCTCTGTCTGGCATACAAAACAATCTCAGACCCCGCCCTGATGGGACTGCTTCATATCTGCAAGTCAAACTCCACTCGAGTAACCTGCATGCAAGACCTCAACTTGGTCTGTGACATCAGTAGGATTTGTTGTCAGGACTGATTTCTGTCCCAGAGACTCCCCCTTTTGTGGAATAGACTCCCTCTCCATGTAAAGTAGAGTACCTCATTAAACCTTTTTAAGTGCAACCTGGATAACTGGATGTGGAATAGAAAATACACCCCTGGGATTCCACCTATGTCTCTGCTGGACAGTGGCATAAGGCGCTGACTTGTTGGAACATGGGCTAAATTCTTGGCTAGGCTTGTAAGGGCCTCAGGGCCAATAGCCTAGTAACTTCCTGTGATCCTATGCTCCTACCTCATTGACATAGTACATGAACTTAAAATATGGTTAGGCTATTGGTTTGACCAATGCAATGTTTGCCTTGTTGGAGTCTAGGGACTTCAGTATGGAGCTTTGTAATGTTTTGGCATGTTTTAGCTTTACACAGGTTATTACCACTTCTATTCATTTATGTAGGTGCTCACTGGACTTGGACTTCCAGGTGCATGTGGTTACTACAGAGGTGGAAGTGCAGTCATTTCGATGGTTGAATGGCTGGTCTATTATTTAGCCTTTTTTAAGCCTGACCTCACACCAACATATTTACCCAATACCAAGCTGTTATCTGACAGGGATTCACTTAACATCACATGTGGCACTCTGACTCCATTTATGGATAACCTCCAGAAAGGGTCAGATCACACCATCCAGATTTTCTGTTGTAGTCTGTAATGTGGCTGTAACTGATAAAATCAATTGAACTGGATTTAACTAGCCTAGAGCAGGTACATCATAAACCAACTTTACTCAGCAAGCATGGTTCAATTTGTACCTCACAAAGCATGATTCGGTCTGTACCTCACAAAGCATGATTCGGTCTGTACCTCACAAAACATGGTTCAATTTGTACCTCACAAAGCATGGTTCATTTTGTACCTCACAAAGTATGGTTTGGTTTGTACCTCACAAAGCATGGTTCAGTTTGTACCTCACAAAGCATGGTTCAATTTGTACATCACAAAGCATAGTTCAATTTGTACCTCACAAAGCATGGATCTGTTTGTACCTCACAAAGCATGGATCGGTCTGTAGCTCACAAAGCATGATTCATTTTGTACCTCACAAAGCATGGATCAGTTTGTACCTCAGAAAGCATGGATCGATTTGTACCTCACAAAGCATGATTCGGTCTGTACCTCACAAAGCATGGTTCGATTTGTACCTCACAAAGCATGGTTCAATTTGCATCTCACAAAGCATGGTTGAATTTGTACCTCACAAAGCATAGTTCAGTTTGTACCTCACAAATCATGGTTCAATTTGTACCTCACAAAGCATGATTCGGTCTGTACCTCACAAAGCATGGTTCAATTTGTACCTCACAAAGCATGGTTGAATTTGTACCTCACAAAGAATGGTTCGGTTTGTACCTTACAAACCATGGTTCAATCTGTACCTCACAAAGCATGGTTCAATTTGTACCTCACAAAGCATGGATCGGTTTGTACCTCACAAAGCATGGATTGGTTTGTACTTCACAAAGCATGGTTCGGTTTGTACCTCACAAAGCATGGTTCGGTTTGTACCTCACAAAGCATGGTTCAGTTTGTACCTCACAAAGCCTGGCTCAGTTTGTACTGCACAAAGCCTGGCTCAGTTTGTACTGCACAAAGCCTGGCTCAGTTTGTACTGCACAAAGCCTGGCTCAGTTTGTACTACACAAAGCATGCTTCACTTCTGATCTTCATAAACTACAGAACCTTAGATAATGTTTGGAATACAGTTGGCAGACAACTAACCTGTTTAAGGATGAACTTAGTCTTTGCTAGTGGAATCAGTGACACATCAAATCATTAGCTGGAAGTCTTTGTAGTAGTGAATAAGCTATACAGCATAGCGTATCTTAGGCTTTTTCATCTTCTTAATGTGAGGAAGTTTACAGTTTTTGTGGATAAGATTCCCAGGCTCATACAACTTCTCCGTTGTGATGTCTCAATGAACTGTTGTGCTCACTCTTATCAGAAATACCCAAGTTTTAATGTTCTGAGTTTAATTGTCTTGATAACAAATAAGTCATGGATGTGGAGATATGAGATGTATTAAATCTTGTCACAGATCTCTAGTTCTAGTTATTTAGTATATTGTTAGAGAATGGAGACATTTTTAATTGTTTGAAAATGACAGACAGTTACTGTTAATTTCCAACCTTCCTTTTCTAAACAAAATTGCTGAGAAAATGCTTTATGTCAAGATACATTTATATTTGTTAGTCCATGAACTCTTAGATCCTAGACTGTTGCATTATCTTTCAAGCTTTGCATTCCTCTTACATGTTATACATGAGTTTTCTTGTCTTGATCTCTTAATTTACTTCCTGAGACTTTCCTTCCATCTAATATAATCTGATTTTGCCTATGGCTCCTCCCCAACACCAGGCCTTATCCTCTCCTTTATTACATTTCCAACCCAAAAGCAACCATGTAGGGAAATGTTTTGGACACAGCTTTTTTAGGAAACAGCTGTTGAGAAAAGTGAAAGCTGCAGGGGGGGTTGCTTACTGGCACACACACTCTTAAATAAGAATTTATTTTCTTGTAGTACAACTAATTAAGCTGTAAGCACAGAGCAAAGTTTTGACACCCTCGTCTTTTAGAAAAACAAAGAAAAAGAAATCATGATGTATATTTCTGTCTGGAGTTTCCCCACTCCTTCCTTCCTCTCCCCTTATTTTTTATTTACTGTGCTTCCTCACAACTTACTTAGACAAGTAAGTGCCATACTGTGTATTCCCTACCCTACAAGTATTATTTACTATGGAGCAAGTCACTCACTGTAGAGGGACATTATTTAAGTTGGACTTTCAGTTGCCCTGTCAGTTGGTTGAATTGATGTATTAAACAGCAGTACTTTGTCTTCAGCCTTCTTTGAAATGCTGAGCATGGTGCTGGGAAGGGTGTCACTTACTGACTCTGCTGCCTAGGTGGGAGACCCAAGTCTTCACAATGGGAATGAGGTAAGTACCTTGACTGAAATGAAGGGGAGGAACAACCTCCTGGCTATGAACCTATCTATGGAGAAGAAGAACGAGGCATGTTCATGTTTTGGATTGTTTATCATAACTGTCATGTTCAAAACATGAGTAATTTACTGGAGTAATGCACAACTCATTGCAGCCCATTTCAGGAACACAGAAGAATGAACTGTTAAACCAATGTAATTAATGTAGTGTAGCTGTTGGTTTGTTTATCTCAGGTTAGTTGTCATCACTCATATGGGTTTAGATGTGTTCACCTCAGGTTAGTTACAGTTACTCATTTGGGTTTAGGTTTGTTCAACTCAGGTTAGTTATAGACACTCAGCTGGATTTAGGTCTGTTCACCTCATATCAGTTATAGTTAGTCATTTGGTTTTAGGTTTGTTCACCTCAGGTTAGTTATAGTCAGTCATCTAGGTTTAGGTCTCTTCACCTCAGGTCAGTTATAGTTACTCATCTGAGTTTAGGTTTGTTCACCTCAAGTTAGTTGTAGTCACTCATCTGGGTTTAGATTTGTTTATCTCAGGTTAGTCACATTCATTCATCTGGGTTTAGGTTTGTTCACTTCAGGTTAGTTACAGTCAGTTGTCTGGGTCTGACCACATGGTCTTTGATGTGTTAGGAATTACTGCATTAATCCCAGCCCTCATCAGATAAAGGGAAGCACAAAAGGGTGCTTGGTAAGTAATCACTTTGGGATGAAGATCACTTTGTGTTCTGATACAGGGACGTTTATTTTGGATAGCTAGGTTGACAACCCAGGATTCCCCAAAGAACTGAGAGAACTCCATAATCTTGTCTAACAGAGGGTTATATTGAAGATAAGTTCAACTCCTTTAAATAAGAAAGCTTTCGCTATGTTCTGTGTGAGGCCCAGAACAAAAGAGAGTGAATGGACCATTCTCAAGACTTTTTTATTTTATTTTTGCAAATATATTAATAAAAGATGTCAAGAAAATTAAGATTGTAATTAACACTATTGAGTGAGAATAATGAACACAATAAAGGTAAAAAAAATCAAACTATTGTTCTAGTACAACTGTTAAGATTATGACACATAAGGAAAAAGCAAACTTCCTTTACAAGTCCCCAAGTCTTTAAAGTAAAGTTGCTAGTTAAAATAATATATTGTATAAGAGATTATTATTGCAATAAGACAGAAGACCCATACGGCTAGGTTTTGACGTATTCCTTCATTTTGAGGTTACACAGATGTTAATCATAATGGTTTCTCTCTGTAATGATATTAGTTGATTAGTTACTTGTACATCTAGAAACATTGCAGGCATGGCGTGTTGGTGATGAGATGATTCAAGCAGTGCAGTGTAATGAAATTCTCTATGCTTGTGTGTTTGTGAGACATTCTTTAATGTGGGGATCTTATATGCAAGCAAAACGCAATGTGTGGCCTGCTTAATGAATGGAAGACAATGTCCATAATCTATAGACATCTCCAAATTTCTTAATGGGCAAGAGAGAATCTATCCTTCCAATTGGAAAATGAGCCTAAAGCACATTCTCTTTAGCACTTTGAACTAGGTCCTCCTGCACACTCTGCATTTTCCTTAACACTCCCTAAAGTGGACTAGCTTGTCACATGTTTACAGTTTCACGTGATTCCATAGTGGATTCTGGAGCCCTAAACACTAGGTAACTCTGTATGCTTACTGCAGAGAAGGCTTTGTGAGTACAAGAGTGTGTGTCATTTCTTGATCTGAGCAGTAATACACACTTCATACCTATGAATAGCCAAATACTTCAGTATTTCTACTTCCAGATTGTGCAACACAGCTTTACTGTTTTCTTTATCAGCTAAGGATTTGGTGTACGGTGAGTACCTCCTCATGTCACATATAAAAATAGCCACCAAATTTCTTACTTTTGTTAGTCACCCACAAATATGTTTGATAATGTAATACAGTCTAGGGCAGAAGAATGTCTGCACCATCTATGTCTTCCCTTTCCAGAAGTAATAAATGATGATGCTTTCAGTTCTTAAAATGAACAAAAAGGCATTTTATAATTAAAAAAATGCAAACAAACAGTAACCAGCAATGGTTCAAACACACTAAAACTTTAATAGGCGCAAATAAAACAATATATATATATATATATATATATATATATATATATATATATATATAATGGTAAGCACTTTCATACTAAAATGGAGCTTCATCAGACCTGCAATAAAACAAGAGAAAGTAAAAAGCAAGCAGATATATACACAGCTGAAGCACTCACTGAGTCAGTGGTCTTGATTTCAGTTTAGCCCTTAAAGGAACATTCTCATTAAGTCCAGGGTATCTGTGAGCTTGCAGTCTCAGTCTATTTCCAAGCATTCATCTGTGTTTTGATGTCACCCCTCTCTTATTCTCTTCACAAAGCTGTAAAACAAGAAGCTGAAAACTATGATCCACCCTTCTTGATGTCATTAATATGTTCCATTATCCAATCCCTTAAAGACCTATTGATCATACCTACATAAAAACACAAACAGCAAGATAGACCAAGTCCATACTCTTACAGTCAGCATGAAAATCAAGCCACTATTCTTGTTTGGTGACCGGATGGACAAAGGGCTTGGTTGTTAAAATATATCTACACATAGCACATGAACTGCACATAAAAGTACCTTGCCTTTCAGACCTAGGTTTCAAAATCTCATAGGAATCACAACACAATCTTCTCTGCATTGACTGAGTATTCCTATAACAGAAACTTGGACTACTGCCTAAGAGAATCACACACTTCTGATCCGCCATCAAAATAGGCCAGTTTCTTTCAATGACATCTCAAATTAAATGTACATTATTAGTGTAAGTCAAAGTCATTCTAAGTTTCTTCTGTTGTTCCTTTCTGGATAAAAGAGCATACCTCTCAGAGAAAAAAAAAGGTTTTGCTGTGTCACCTCTGTGAGACAGAACCTCACCAATCACATTGTCTATCTCAACCACATTATACCCTCTATTAACAAAACTCCTCTTCATTACACCAAAAGTGTTCATCATGTTTTCATCTTTATCATTAAGGCTTGCAGCCCTGTAGAACTGATTTTTAAGCACATTCCTGTGCACATTTCAGATGCATGCTCTCCTTATGTGATAAACTGTTCTTAACAGATTTCCTACATAAACTGGTAGATAAATTACCATCTACATTGGTAATGCACACATCAAGAAACTCCACTTTGCCAATGGAAGAAGTTACAGTAAATCTCAAAAAGGTTGTGGTGCTATGTAAGCATTGTACAAAGAGAGTACCTCAGTAGAACCTTGCCAAATCATGAACAAATCTTCAACAAAGCGAACGTAAAATAAAATATTCTGGTGAGATGGAATAACATGGCAGAAAATGTTCTCATATTCCCATTTGGTCATCGCCATGACAGCGTGAGGATACATTTGATATGCATGTTATTGGATGTTATACGTTGTAACAATGTGTTCATGTTTGGTAATGAGTTATAGCTACAGCAGGTAGGCGTGGCTCTGGGTACCATGTGTGTCAATAGCTACACCTATATAGGTATCTGTGAGCTTGCATTCTCAGTATACAGCCTATTTCCAAGCATTCAGTCCTTGTTTTGATGTCATCCCCTCCTTCCTTTAAGGGCTAAACTGAAATCAAGACCACTGATTCAGTGAGTTCTTCAGCTGTGTATATATCTGCTTGCTATTTACTTGCTCTTGTTTTATTGCAGGTTTGGTGAAACACTATTTTAGTGTGAAAATGCTTACTATGTATATATATATATATATATATATATATATATGTTGTTGTGTCTTTCGGCTTTTCCTGGTTAGGGGTCGCCACAGCGGAACTCCGGTCCTCTAATGACTGGCAGTAGATTTTTTACGTGTCGAGTTGCCAGCCCTGACGCACAACCTTCAACAAAGGTACACCCATTCATGAATGTCTCCACACAGAAGACGGTCTAGCTGAGAATCGAACAGGACAACGTTTTCCTGTGAGGCGACAACGCTACTGCAGCACCACCACCAAAGTCTTATTGTTTTATTTGCATCTATTAAAGTTTTAGTATGTTTGAACCATGTTTAGCTGGTTGCATTTGTTTGCATGTTTCTGGTTTTATTATAGTAGCCAGCTTTCATCCGCCTAACAGTTCCTACTTTATATTTTATAATTCAGCAAGTCCAGGGAAATGGGAATTAAAGGATAAAGTTCAATACCGATGCATTTTCTGAGATCTGTTTGCTCATAAATGAAGTGCAGAGTCTCAAGTGTTATGCCTAAGATGTACAGTAAATAATCATTTGTATGCAAACAACATTGTCCTTAACTCTGTGTCCAAATGGGACCAATTATGAAGAGCAGGGGAAGCATTCTTCATGAGAGCAGCTATTTGGTTAAGTAGGAAGAAGAAGAAAGAGAGCAGCATTTGGGAGTTATGTTCCTCAGGGAAAGGCTGGAGACAGCTAGTTAGTATAGCTGCATATGAAGACTTGTATAAGACCTGAATGTTAGTAATACAGGAAGAAGGAAACACATTAGTTGCTATCACTTTCCACGAGTATTTTCACTGCATCAAATCAAAGGCATTTTCATACCATAGAAGCTCTGCTACTGTCAGTCTTGGGACATTCTGAGCAGATTGAAGAAAGCAGTGACTGATGACCTAAGGTGATATATTGTAGAGTAGCCCTTTACTAAGGTATCGTGTGAGAATTACATCAGCTTTTAAAATACATACCTTAATCTACATGCTAGAATTTTTGCACACAATTTAGTTTTGGGTTTATAAAGGGTATAAAGAATTTTGGGTTCAACTCAGATAAAATTTTCCCTGGGTTTGAAAAAATTATAATGAGCGACAATTTCTAGAATCAACCCCTTTAACTTACACATTTTGGAAAAAAATTGTTATTAAGGAGACAGCAATTTTTTCCCTGCACTTTGTAAACTTCAGCACTATGGCCATATCATAGCTGCTTTGCTAATATACATTTGGACTATAGAAGACTGGAATTCAAACTTTGCAATCCAGGTAACAAGATAATGTCTGCCCTCCAATGCCAGAATGCTTGTGAGCATGACAGGGGGATGTGGAAGGGGCTGCCACCTCATGCTTCACTATCACATGGAGAATCATATGAAGGGAGCAGGGTACTCTGTTAGGCTGGTTAATACACTCCAGTAGTCTAACTACTAATTGATAATGGGGGGGGGGGCGTCAGAAAGAATAGCCTCTGTCTTGCAGATGTAGACATTTCCAGACCTCTTTCAAAGAGGGATTCCTCATCATCTTCAGCAACACCATCAGAGCCTGAATGTTCTTTTCAGCTCAAGTGGAGATCCCAGTAAAGTAGTATATAAGTTTGCTGTGTTGAATTCTTTGAGTGGTCTTCTCAATGGAATATGCAGAATGTGTAGAATGAATGCTCAGTGGCATGGAATATACAGAGCATGTAGGATGAATGCTCAGTGGCATGGAATATGCAGAACGTGTAGGATGAATGCTCAGTGGCATGGAATATGCAGAACGTGTAGGATGAATGCTCAGTGGCATGGAATATGCAGAACGTGTAGGATGAATGCTCAGTGGCATGGAATATGCAGAACGTGTAGGATGAATGCTCAGTGGCATGGAATATACAGAGCATGTAGGATGAATGCTCAGTGGCATGGAATATGCAGAACGTGTAGGATGAATGCTCAGTGGCATGGAATATGCAGAACGTGTAGGATGAATGCTCAGTGGCATGGAATATGCAGAACGTGTAGGATGAATGCTCAGTGGCATGGAATATGCAGAACGTGTAGGATGAATGCTCAGTGGCATGGAATATACAGAGCATGTAGGATGAATGCTCAGTGGCATGGAATATGCAGAACATGTACTATGAATGCTCAGTGGCATGGAATATGCA
This sequence comes from Protopterus annectens, assembly GCF_019279795.1. Lineage (NCBI taxonomy): Eukaryota > Metazoa > Chordata > Ceratodontiformes > Protopteridae > Protopterus > Protopterus annectens. The sequence goes on along the minus strand of NC_056739.1, from coordinate 1,091,198,093 downwards.
GAACGTGTAGGATGAATGCTCAGTGGCATGGAATATGCAGAACGTGTAGGATGAATGCTCAGTGGCATGGAATATGCAGAACGTGTAGGATGAATGCTCAGTGGCATGGAATATGCAGAACGTGTAGGATGAATGCTCAGTGGCATGGAATATGCAGAACGTGTAGGATGAATGCTCAGTGGCATGGAATATGCAGAACGTGTAGGATGAATGCTCAGTGGCATGGAATATGCAGAACGTGTAGGATGAATGCTCAGTGGCATGGAATATGCAGAACGTGTAGGATGAATGCTCAGTGGCATGGAATATGCAGAATGTGTAGGATGAATGCTCAGTGGCATGGAATATGCAGAGCGTGTAGGATGAATGCTCAGTGGCATGGAATATGCAGAACGTGTAGGATGAATGCTGAGTGACATGGAATATGCAGAATGTGTAGTATGAATACTCAGTGGCATGGAATATGCAGAACATGTAGTATGAATGCTCAGTGGCATGGAATATGCAGAACGTGTAGGATGAATGTTCAGTGGCATGGAATATGCAGAACACGTAGGATGAATGTTCAGTGGCATGGAATATGCAGAACATGTAGGATGAATGCTCAGTGGCATGGAATATGCAGAACGTGTAGTATGAATGCTCAGTGGCATGGAATATCCAGAATGTGTAGGATGAATGTTCAGTGGCATGGAATATGCAGAATGTGTAGGATGAATGTTCAGTGGCATGGAATATGCAGAATGTGTAGGATGAATGCTCAGTGGCATGGAATATGCAGAACATGTAGGATGAATGCTCAGTGGCATGGAATATGCATAACACGTAGGATGAATGTTCAGTGGCATGGAATATGCAGAATGTGTAGGATGAATGCTCAGTGGCTAGCATAATGTCAGTTCTATAGCAGTAATCTTTCAGGCTGGGTAATTTTTCCATAACAGTTTTTTATTTTTGTAGTTAGCTACTTCTTTTGTCCCTTCATATAGCTTGTCACAGGGAAATCATATGTTTTTAATTGTTGAAAGAAGATAAGTCGTCTTGTCACAGGATGACATGATTTGACAAAATAGTCATGTCATTCTCTCCTGTACCTTCCAAGATCACAAATGAATTGTTGGCTGGCATTTAAACATATTTCTTTGAGAGGTCTGTAGTATAATGTGCTTCTTTCCTACTTCTACTGGGGTAAGAGTTTCCTCATATTGTTCCTTCTTTCTCCAAACAATTTCTCCAGCACTGTTCAGCACTGACTTAGTTCAGTCTAAGTCAGATTCTCCTTCCCCTCATAATATGTTTTTTCCCCCAAAAACCCACCAGGGACACCTGATAAAGTTTAAGCTTTGGCAAACAGTGATACTAAGAATTCCTGGCCTGCAGGTATTTCTAAGCTGAATCTGGGGATTCCTTCATGGACATTGCCCAGAAAGCATTATTCAGGTTGACATCCATCACCACTTGACACCCACCTGAGGTTCTTAGATTGCCAAGCAGGCATCTCAGTGATTAATGTCATGAAGAAGAGAGCAGAGCCCACCATAGCTAAGATGGCAGCATATTCCTGAAACTCCATGACACTGGGATAATAAAATTAAGTTAACATGTTTTTTTCAGTGGTGACATTAATTTAATCATTATGATAACATTTATAATCACTTTGGTACCTGGTCATTGCCTACAAAGAGAGTTCACACTGGAACATATACTCACTTTGGACATGGGTGATTGTGTGGTCCTACAGTATGGCAGAGTCTTCAACAACACTACTTTCCATAAACCACCCAAATGCTGCTTCTGTAGTTAAAAAAATGATACTCCGCTAGTACTGGCTTCCAAAATATCGGCAGATATGCAGAAGTAATATCCATGTCTGACACCCAGTAGGAAAGAAAATGGAGAAATGTGCTACAAAGACTGCATTTATTGAAGTGTTCATGAGTGTACATGCCACACAACAGCAAGGTACTCAGCCTACATTCTGGGATTATCAGAGTACTGTTAATCATCTACTGAAAAAAGTCCAGGACTTGGAAAATAGATAGCGGTGCAACAATGTCTGCATTAGTGGTCCCAAGGAAGAGACTGGAAGACAAAAAGATGTTTTCTTTTCTAGATGAACACTTACTGTAAGATTAGATCTTTACCCAGGCCATCCCAAAGTCCACAAAGAGCATCCAAAGGTCATTAAGGTCATTTTCTAAATTTGATAAGCATACTATGCAAATCAAATTTAAATTCTTAAACTATATTAAAAAACACCATGTAATGTAGCCATAGATCCCTCAGTCTGTAAAGTTTGTCTCAACACCAGGCCCCAAAACTTAGACCGAAGCTCCAAAGGCAGTGGTGTTTCCATATTCATAAAGAATCTGCACACCTCCAGTCTGGTAGCCCAACATAACGCATCAGAGATACTTCAGGTGCAGCTAACATTGGGTAAGACAGCGATTCAGGTCGTAGCCTGCTATAGGTCCCCAACCATGTCCCAAGACTCACACTCCATGTTCTTAAGCACCCTGGAGAATATTAGGGTCCAACCTAACACTCTCATACTAGGCGACTTCAACTACCCCTCCATAAACTGGGAAAACTACTCATGTACCAATACACTTGCCCAACGATTCCTGGAGTTCATTAATTCCAATGCCCTGGACCAGCTCGTTCTTACCCCCACTAGAAGTAGCAACATCCTTGACCTGGTTATTACTAACATGGGTGACCATTGCTCTACACCAATAGTCAGCTCCTCATTGGTTAGATCCGACCACAAACTAATCACCTTGGAAATCCACATCCCTCCCACCCCACCCCCCTGCAAAGATAACCACCATGAAAACTTCTCCAAAGCTAACTTTGGGCTCCTAAAAACAGAGGTGGCGAATGTCACAGCACCCATGCAAATGGAGAATAGTTGCATGACTGCTGAATCATACACCAATGCACTGTACGAACACATACACAGATGCATGGACCTCGCCATACCCAGTAGAACCAAGATGCTCTCCTCCAAAAAAAGGAAGCCAATCTGGTGGTCCCCTGCCATAAACAAACTCTACAACAGAAGAAAGAAACTGATGCAGAATAAGGTGAAGTCCCAAGACTGGAAAAACTCCCTTATCAGCCTCAACAAAATGTTGAGATCCCTCATCAAATCCTCTAAAGCTAGCTATGAAAACAGAATTGTAGCAGATAGTAAAGACAACCACAAGGCCTTCTATAGTTATGTAAATAATCTCCACGGCAATACCCAGATTTGCTCTGAGCTACCGCACAGTGGTACCTCCTATACCAAGCCAACAGATATTGCCAATATACTGGCTGACAGATTTAGTGCCAACTTCTCCTCCCCCAAAGGATCAATCACAATATCAGTTGATTGCCAGGCACCCAGTATTACTGCTGCACAGGTTAAAACAGCACTGTCCAAGGCCAAGAATACAGCTTCTATGGGACATGACAATATCTCTGGCTGTGTTTTACATGAACTACAGAGTAAACTGGCACCTCACCTGTGTGCCATGTTCAATCACAGCCTCACCTCAGGCTTTGTCCCTACCGAATGGTGCACTGTTACAGTCACCCCTCTCCACAAAGGAGAAGTGACTACAGACCCTGAGAACTATCGCCCCATTAGCCTGATGAGTCTGATATGTAAAGCTATGGAACGCATCATCATGGCCCTAATAAACAAGGATATAGGGACTCTCCAAACTCTGGATCCCACACAGTTTGGTTTTGTGAAGGGTAGATCATGCCTGGTCAACTTGGTTGACTTCTTTGAGTCAGTCACCAGAGCTGTGGATGAAGGCAAGGTGGTTCATACAGCCTACCTTGATCTGGCCAAGGCCTTTGAAACCATTCCCTACTCAGGAATCATAGAAAAACTCACTAAGCTAGGCATCAACCCCTATATCACTAGTTGGGTTGCAAACCGGCTCACAGATAGAACCCACAGTGTGAAAGTAGCTGATTCCAAATCAGACTGCCAACTAGTCATGAGTGGAGTCTCACAGGGTTCGGTCCTAGGTCCTCTCCTGTTTGATATCTACTTCTCTGAAGTCCAGGCCAACACAAAGGGACTCTGGCTGACAAAGTGCGCAGATGATTGCAAGTTAGGAGCTATTATTAACTCCCAAGTGATGCTGACATCCTACAGAAAGGCCTCACTGAGACCAATGACTGGTGTCAGAACCATGGCCTTAAGCTCAATGCCAAAAAATGTGTCGTCATCCCCTTTGGGAAAAACCCAGTTCCCATGTATTACCACATTGATGGTAGTCCACTGAACACAGAAGGCATTATAAGAGATCTGGGAACACAGGTTGACAGCAACCTCTCTTTTGATCACTATATTGCCACTGTGGTCAGAAAGTCCTTCTATGTGGCACATCTCATTACTAATGGTTTTGCATCCAGGAAGAAAGAGGTCATTGCGTCCTTCTACTCTTCCCTCATTAGGCCAATCATTGAGTACAATGCCCCAGTTGGCATGTACCTCACTAGACACGTGCAACAACTGGAGAGGCCACAAAAGTACTTCACAAAGAGGATCCAAGGCCTTAAACACTTGTCCTATATGGACAGACTAAAAAAAAATCCAACTATTCTCTGTCTCATATCGCCTACTTAGAGGTGATCTATGCTTGACTTACAAAGCTATGTTTGACCCAGCTCTGTTAGAAATGCTACATTTAAAGAAATCCCAATCCCTCTGCACCACACGTCCAGCGACTTCAACATCATTACCACAATAAACAGAACGTACTGGAGGGACAGGCTCATAACCCAGACACTGCCCATGCTATGGAATAGACTTCCCATACATGTCAAACAGAGTACCTCGCTGACCCTCTTCAAGAGAAATCTTGATGAGAGGATGTTAAATAGAAAATTCACCCTGGGGATAACTCCAGTGGCTCTACTTGACAGAAGCACTGGGAACTAAAGTTGGGTGGCATGATGCCAGGGTAATCCTATGGCTAGGCTTGTAAAGGCCCCAGGGCCATTAGCCTAGTACACACCTATGAACCTTCCCCAGACCACTCACAGAAGATTACCAGACACAGAAAATTTATGAGAATTCCTAGTCCACATGATTCAGACCACCCAATGAATCCAAGCAGCAGTAATTATTTGGGAAAGAAGTACATTATACTACAGACCTCTCAAAGAAATATTTATATTTTTAAATGCCAGCCAACAATTCATTTGTGATCTTGGAAGGTACAGGAGAGAATGACATGAAATAACTGCATGAAACTACTTGAGATTTGGGTTCTATCACAATAGCAGAAGTTACTGGAGTGGACAATGGTTTCCATGAGATAGGTTTACAGATGTAACTGAGATTGGGTCAGGGATGCTGTTGCCATTGGCAAGGTTTGAGTGGCAAGTATTTTCAGTGCTACATGAAAATCAGAGAAAGAACATCTGGGCTAGTAAACTGTTGCAGCAGTCCCCAACTTTAAGAAAGATCAGTAGGTGTGTGTCAACTAGTGGCTCATGACACTTCTTAACCTCCCTTGAAAGACTGATTAGAGACTGTTTAGGAGGAGACTTTAGCTAATACTTAGACCTCTTATTCACGCAGGAAGAACAATATGGATCTTATTCAAGATGTGTAAAACAGCACCAGCTTTTTAACCTTGAGCAGCTGTTGAGTCTTGCTAATCCAGTATACATTTGCTTTGTGCAGTTGGAGAAGGTTTAAATCTGCATGCCATGGCATTCACAGGTGTGGTTCCTGCAGGGATGTGGGGTACAAGTTACTGCTGCTGTTTGCCAATGTGGTAGATGTTGCTAAGGGTGAGCAACCCCTCATAAAAGGTGAAAGGTAAAAAAAATAATGGCTAAGCATTACTGAAACGCCATGTTTCAGTAATTGTCAGAGTGAGACAAGAAAGAGAACTAAACAGAATGTAAACGAATATGCTGTCTACAACTATGAAACTGTGATCCACAAAGCCTAGAAATAGTACACAGAAGATTATTTTGGTAACATGCTATTGTGCGGAGCAGCTGCACAGGACAAAAAAAGAAGATGACGTGAAGAAGTCGGTACACAGAACCATAACTAAGAGACAATTATATATCTACCAGATTCAGAAGGGAACTTCAATGACAAAGTGCACTAAAACACAGTTCTGCACTACATAAGCATGAAAACATATATTCATCTGATAAGTCGCACAACATAAGTGACAGCAGCGTGACCCCAAAGTTATATGCAGACAACAGTAAAATAATAAAGTACAGCAAATAGAATGTGACACTGCAAGCAGATTGAATAAACAATAAAATATACAATAATAGACACAAGATATGATTTAAAAGTTTACTCCCTTCACTCCAAACTCAGTTTTACTAGGATTTTCAGCTATTTCCTTCTGCCATTTTTTTTTTACCTTCTGCAGCTGGAGTGAGAGAAACTGAGTGAGGCTGCCATCATGTATGGGCTCAAAACATATTTCAGATTGTGTACTTTTGCTTTTTGATTAGGAGGTCCTGCTGAAAAGATCACTTTCTGCTGGGGACAGAAAAGCTCCAGAAATACAAGACTTAGAAACAGAAAGTCACAAAATAAATATAAATATAATTTCTTCAAACAAAGTAACAAAGTATGAACATATGACTGAGTATACAGGATGCAAATGAACAGAACAAGAACATGTACCATTAGTGCATAACCAGAATCTGTTGTAAACAAGACCCACTACTAAACCTTGTCTTCTTTTTACTAGAAGATGAAAACTAAAATAAAGAGGAACCCACTACTTTTTTAAGGCTAAAATCCTTGCAGGTGTACTGATAGCCTGCAATAAAGTTAATCTACAAATAACTCAGTTTGTTAAATGTTCTTGCTCACCCTGTCAGTCAGTACAGGAGTCATTAAGGAGACAATGTCGTTATTCTTGAGGAGGATAGTGAGAACATCATCTAAAACAACAGAAAAATCAAGCTTTTGCGTCACACAAGGGAAGAACATTAAAAGGAGGCACTTCAATGAGAAATAAGGCAAAAGTGTAATGAAGGAAGACTATGTTATAAGTAATAAAAATGAATTCCCTGTTGTCTTCTTCTGTCTGTGCTGTGGTCCTTGCACAGAAGAAACTATCTGATGAGACAGCTCAGTGAGTGTTTGAGCCAGAGTTGAGCTTCATCGGTGACGTCAGGAATATAGAGGTATTACAAAAATGTATAGCTGAAGCTAGGCATATACCATGAGTGCCACAGTGTACAGTTTAAAAAATATTTATTCTTTGCACCAATATGAGATATATATTTTAAAGTCTGCATATACTTTATGGTTATGTATTTTCTAAATACATGTTTTTTTTGTTAACTCTGCACTTTCTGAAGTTAGGGAGGGGAGACAGTTGTGGAACACTGCTGCATTTGGAGGCTGCTGTACAATTCTAAAAATCCTAACTATGCTGCTGATGCACTATCACCAACATTACTGTGGATGTACCAGATGGGTGCATGTGCAACTGTAAGACTTTGGACACATTTTTAATAAGAGAGGGAGCAAAGCAGGTTACTGTCAGTGGGTCGGGTGTGTCTTCAGCATCACACAGTATAAAAATAATAGCAGCAGATGGCATGACAGCAGAGGAAACAAACATTGTAAAGGGGAATGCAAATGCAGGAAATGAAGCAGTGAGAAAACAAGTGATCCAGAAAGTAGAAAAATAAAGATGGGTGCAACAAAACAAATGAAGGTGAGATGTGAGAATATAAAGTGTAACAAATAAAGCAACAAGTTGGATGGCACAGCAGAGAACTGTCGCGGAGAAGAGATGAGCATTCACAAAGACAGCTGAATGGTAGTGAATACATAGTATGCGGTAGGATGTAGGCAATGTCTGATACACCAGTCATCAAATTCAGCGAATGGTAGTTACAGGCTATAAATAATAAAGTATGAAAATGATGCCACTAAGAACATAAACATACCAAGCTTTTGATATAGCCAAAACAAGAGGCAGATGACATTCTTACAGTGAACCATGCAATAGTATATGAGCTGTAATAAAGATGGAGACAAAGTATATTATGCCCAATCTGACAGCAACATACAAAATCACTGACATACGGAAGACAGCCATCCAATCCAAGCCAATAGTACTGCCACTAGCTCACCTGAAGGGCAAAGGAATATCGTCCATAAGTGCAAAAACATAAACATGTAGACTACTATGATAGCTAGGATGTGCGTTTAGGCTGGTCTAGATGGAGAGGTGGAAAGAAGACAAACATCTGGCTTTTATCAGGTATTCCAGAACAATGAATAAAGCATTAGTAGATAGGATTCATGTCTTTGATAATAATCTATACAATAAAAGATTATGCAGAGCTGAGGGACTTGGACAGGGTCCAAGCAGTGTCCGACACAGAAGAGAAACTCATCTGTTACTGTTCTTACAGAATAATGTAGCGAGAAGGACATGGTGTTAGTCTCTCAAGGAGAGCTGAGAAGTAAGGAGAGAAGCAGTTTGATATTGGCATCCCAAGTGACAGGGCAGCACAGTGGTACAGTGGGTAGCAAACACTACCACCTCACAGACAAAGGTTCTGTGGTTGCATTCTCAGCTGGGGTACTTTCTGTGTAGATTATGCATGTTCTCTATATTGTCATATGGATTGTCTACAAGTTATCTAGTTTCATCTTTCCAGCCAAAGACATGCAGTAGGCAGAAAGTAGAATCTAAAATGCCTCCTAGTTGTGCATTTCGTGTGTGTGTGTGTGTGTGTGTGTGTGTGTGTGTGTGTGTGTGTGTGTGTGTGTGTGTGTGTGTGTGTGTGTGTGTGTGTGTGTGTGTGTGTGTGTGTGTGTGTGTGTGTGTGTGTGTGTGTGTGTGTGTGTGTGTGTGTGTGTGTGTGTGTGTGTGTGTGTCTGTGTTGCAATCTCCTTCTGCTACCTTCTTGCCTACTAAACTCCATGTATGGTAGTGGCTATTTAGTGGGTTGTTATAGGAGTCTGATATAAATTGTAAACATGGATGGATGGCTGGATCCCTAGTAACACATGTCAGTTAAGCAGCAGCAACAGGAAAAGGAAAATTTCAATCAAAAAGAAAGTGTATTTTCTACAAAATATCAACCAAGAACAAAATTCTACAATGGTGGCAACCTTTCTTGCCTGGCTGCTCATGTGTATGCACATATGAAATTTCAGCAAAATGAGACATAATTTAAGCCAGTATGTCTAGCATATCTGTAGGGTTTTTGGATTTAAAATCTTGGGACTTGCATTGTCGAATCCCGAAATATGGAGCAAATGAACAAAAATACAGGCTTACATATATTTAGTCCAAGACTGTCATTTCTCAGAATATTCCCTTTTCTCCAACATATGGTGATTTCAGAGTTGGTATATAAAAGTTTGGGGGTTGGGGGCTTCTACCCAACAATGCTTAAATGCAGGGAGGCTTGTCCCCCCAGCAATAAAAAAAAAATAAACAAATAAATAAATAAATAGGAGAAGAAATGTCTTCAGTATTTGCTGGTCTCTTGGGACTCTGCAATGTGAGTCTCAAGACTTCATTAAGGAGCTGTCTTTTGCAAGCATTGATGTATTTAGCTACAGGCTTTGAACCAAGCCTTTACATGTGTACTTATTTCTAATGTGTGCCATGTTACATATTTATTGGGTTCTTTGTGCCATCTAGTGGCTAAACTTGGAGCAGCACCAACACATTATTTTTTTAATTATTTTTTGAAGTTACGAGTGGTGGCTACATCTAGAATGTCCAAGTTTAATAAATGTTAAAGTCACAAAGAGGTGTGTGTGTGTGTGTGTGTGTGTGTGTGTGTGTGTGTGTGTGTGTGTGTGTGTGTGTGCGTGTTAGATATAAATATATAGTGAATATTACGCTATCACACTTTTAACAAATGCTGTAAAACTGCTTCACTGAAGAAGGAAAACACCAAAATAAATTTTGCATGCAGTGCAACATGAAAAAGTCATCAGCATCTAAACAGTATCACTGTATAAACCAGTGTCTGGAACAAAAATAAACCCTAAAAATAATTTAAACTGTCACCAAGCATTAATATATAATATTAAGAAATGACTTTGTGGTAACCAACCCACGTCAACCAAGTAGCTGCAGCAAATGCTCTCAGTAACCAAGCAACACAGCTGACAAATGACATAATAAAGGCTGCCAAGAAGAAGCATAAATGTAATAGTATAACAAGTGAAAGAAGAAAGAAAGACAATTCAAAGGTATGATACAAACACTCAACTACAGTATTACGTTGTTAAATTATATCTTTGGCAACAATGATTACTAAGGGCAGTTAAGCATCTCTAATTGTGCATATCAAGCTTTGGTCTTAAAATCATATTTATTACTACATACATCTAAAAGTATATTTCACTAATAAGCATTGTTATACTATTCTCCTGTAGTGATTCTATATTATAAATTATTAAGCGTGTCTGCTGATGGTGCCACAGTAGCCCATGACACCATAGCATGTCCAGTCATAATCAATAATTCACATTTCCAAGTCATATTGCTAACAATGCCTTAGCTAGCTATAACAAAGGGAACTACTAGATAGGTCATGTGACATAGACGTCTGACAGAACTTCTCACAAACCGGACACATGCTATCAAAGTGGGTGACTCCACATCAACCAGCAGACCTGTTACGAGCGAGGTGCTACAGGGGTCAGTGCTGGGCTCCCTACTGTTTATCTACTTCTTAGAAGTTCAGGTCAAAACTAAAGGGTTGTGGCTGATCAAGTTTGCAGACGACTGCAAACCTGATGCAATCATTGAATCCCCAAATTATGTCAGTATACTCTAGGATGGTCTCACACAGACCAGCAACTGGTATATTAGTCACTCCCTCAAACAGAATGAAAAGAAATGCATCATCATTCCCTTCAGCACAAATAATGTCTCCTTATACTATCAAATCAATAACAATACCCTAAGTACCCATGAATTAGTAAGGGACCTAGGATTATAGGTTGACCGTGACCTTAACTTCGACCACCATGTGTCTACCATTGTAAGGAAAACTTTGCATGTAGCTCACTTGATTAGCAAAGGCATTGCCTCGAGAGCAAAAGAAGTTATAACCCCCTATATCCAGCACTTATCCGGCCATTAATTGAGTACAACACTCCATTTGGTATGTACCGTACTAAGAACCTACAGCAATTGCAGAGACCTCAGAGGTTTCTAACAAAGAAGATCAAGGACCTCCAGCATGTGCCTTACACTAACTGAATAAAACCCCTGTCACTATACTCTGTATCATATAGACTTCTTAGGGAAGACTTATGCCTGGCCTACAGAGCAACCTGAGACCCAAACCCAAAGAGCTTACTGCATATCCATAAATCAAAAGGGTCTAGGGCCACCCATTCCAGGGACTTAAATATGGCCTGTGACTTAAATAGGACATGCTGGAGAGACAGATTTGTCTCTCAGTGACTGCCATGTCTTTGGAACAGGCTATCAATTCATGTTAAACAGAGCACCTCTATGACACTGTTCAAGAGGAACCTAGATGAGTGGATGAGGCATTGTAAATTCATACCAGGGATAGCACCCACAACCCTCCTGGACATAGACAGTCATCACTAAATGCAATCTTGGGTATTGACTAGTACCTCTACGGTATTACATTGGGTTGAAACAGCTGGGCTTAAAATGACCTCTGGGTCAATAGCCCAGTAATCGCTTATGATCTTATGATCCTATAAACTGCCACCATTTTCTTATTCTTCATTTAAAATATTTTCTTTAGATAGTGTCACTAAGTGTTAACATTTCAGTACAGAAGTCAGGTGTCTGTGTGTGACACTAATGATCTGTGCTCATGAGGGTCATATCAGAGGAAAAGATCTGAACTCTCTCTCTTGTAAGTTTTCTTTGTGGGTGCCTGGGGATAAGGTGCTACAAATCAGCAGCCTGTGATTGTGGCTCAGAGCCAAGTGTCCAGATTATCACATGTACAAAGGTAGGTAAAATTAATAATATCTCTGATGCATTGTATTTGTGCCATGTCTCCTTGTCCTGTAAAGAAAAACAAAAGAAAACAAAATAAAGCAAAAGAAAAAAAAACAATAGGCTAATGACTTGCAGCATGTCCAGGAATAACAACACGCACATTTGGTCATTAACATTTCCTCTTTTCAATTTACACAAGCACAGTTTAACCTTTTAAACAGTGGGCTTAATTTCATACTTACAGCAAATACCAATACTAATGATTTTATAACTGATTTAGGTTATAAACAGGAATTTGACTCAAGACAACATTTAAGACGCTTATTTTGAGGTTACTTTTAAGAAGCTGAGTTATTTTATACCTATGAATTCTATCTGCTTCTCGGAGTTTTTCTTAAAAAAATGTGAGTCTGACCAACATGATAGTTATATTTCAGGTACGGTATGGAGAAGTAAAGGCTTTTAGAATATAAGATCTGCTAAATGCGATGCCTTGGCGGGATCTGTAGGTCAGTAACAGTATTGTTAATGATTCTGCAGATATAGCTGTGAGTATTGCGGTTATGGATAGGCAGAAACATTCAGATAAAATGTATATATTACCTAAAGATGAATCTATATATAAACATGCTTTCAAATATCAAGTTAAGACCATAGCTTCCAAGGTTAAGATAACTATGATTCATTTATGAGCAAATTGTTGGACAAGATATTTTTATGTTTTTATGTATCAAATTCTATACTACCATTGTTTCATGGTTTACCTAAAATACACAAATCAACCTTAGATTGACCATTACAACAGACTGTCTCAGGTTCTGGGTGGGTTAATGAACCCTTATCCATGTATGTTGAGAAACAATTACGTCCCGCATTGAATAAGGTTGATACTGTACTTACAGACACCAAACATTTGTTTGGAAATTTTGTCCATTTGAGGTATAAAAAATAATGTTAGTAGATATTTATTTGTTACTGCTGATATTAAATCCATTTTCACTGTTATACCCAATGCTTATGTTGTAGAAAATGTTTGTAGTTTTCTGTCACACAAAAGTGAATACAGCAATTCACATATTAATTTACATATATATTTAGAACTGATTTGTTATTTTATTTGAAAGGGATTTTTTCTTCAGACTACTGGTGCCACTATGGATACTGCTTGCTCTAGCAGCTATGCAAATATGATATTGGTAGAATGGGAATGTAATTTTTTGATAAATAACAATGAATATGGCAATCTGGTTGAGTGTCTTTGTAGGTCTGTTGATAGTATCTTTTTTATTTGGAAGGATGATGAAAGTTCTTCATCAGCTTTTATTCAGTATTTATACAGTTCAATTGATTTTTTTTGAAGTTTACTTGTACAGTTTTTTAATTGAATGTTAGTTTTCTTGATGTTAGAATAGCAAAGCATCAATATTGATACATTTGTATCTAATTAAAGATAGTAAGAGAAATGCCTTATTAAATCAAAGCAATATGCATCCCAAATTTGTTGTAACATTTTGAAGGATCATATCTTTACATGTAGCACGATTAACCGCTAATGATGACCATCTTTCTAGTACTTTTTTCCCTAAAGAGTGAAGTTTTAGATAGAGGTTATAATTATACAGAAGTTGAACATGTTAAAAGGGACATAGCATGCATTGTCGGACATCAACCCTGTTTTGCTTTTAAGAGTAGACTAAATTTGGGGCAACAGTTCTGCTACTGAACTGATCATTAATTGGTCGGAGAAATAGAAAGGGTAATTTTTATTTTTCATGCAATGATTATAACTATTGAAAATTCATTTTGTGTTCTGACTCTTTTGAACATCCATCTCCTCAAAAGAGATATAACATATTTGATTATGCAGATTGTAATGTCGAACATATATATAGCATGTAACATATGTCAGATGTTCTATGTAGGTAAGACAAGTAAAATCTTTAAAGATAGAATCTATGAAAATGTATATGATATTAGTAGGCAAAATTCTACAAATACTTTGTTGAAACATATTGAATCTACTGGTCAGCAGCACTGTTTTAAATTTATGATTTTACAGGTAGCTTTTGTGAGTTTAAAAGGGAGTAATATTAAAAGCATTATGGAGAGCTATGAATATGACTGGACTACCAGGCTGAATGCAACAGTTCCACCTGGTCAGAAAATGAGCAATGTTCCTTTAATCCTAAATTAGTTATGAGGAAATTGATTAATTTTTGACACATGACTTTTCCCTCTCAATTTTTAGGGTATATATACTTTGTCCCTGGGATTCACAAATGGCTGATTTCCATGCAGGAACAGTGTAGGAGGTCCTGCACAGAAAATGGCTGCCGAGAGATACAGCAAAGTGCCATTTTCATGTGCACGAGCAGCCCCATACTGTTCCTGCACAGAAAACCATGTGGGATGCAAATCACTTCATTTTCTGGTAAAAAACATGCAAATTAGGTGATTTTGTGATCCACAAAGCTGGCCAGACTCCGTGCAGGAACAGTGTCAGAGCAGAAATGTATTCAGTTCGTAACTGAATACATTTCTGCATCTGAACAAGTGGAGGCAGGATAGCTCGTGGAAAGCATGTATTACAGTCAAACACACATGCCAATGGCCAAATAGAAAAGCCGTTGGCATTGATAACAGTTTATTTCTTTTTAAAATTAAACTTTTTTTTTTGGCCGATCACAGACATTTAAGCTTAGGGCAGTGGTGCGCAAACGGGATTGTGCCAAAAATAAAAAAAATGAGAAAAGTCAATTTTAAGATAATTCTGCATTTTGCCATTATAGTCAGTTACAGGGTAACCTACCAGGGCCTACATGAACTGGAGATAGTAGGGTGGGCAGGGACATTCTACAGAAAATCGTTGAGCTGTGCTGGCCATGCCTTGCACACAGAAGTAATAGAGGGGAACCCATCCCAGTGGATACGAAGGTATGTCTAGGCTTAAGAATACTAGCCACAGGTACCCTCCAAACACCAACTAGGGATATCATGGGGGTCTCACAGACATCAGCATCCAGGGTACTCCACCAGTTCCTGGATGCCATGGCACAACATGCCAATGAGCACATATATTTCCCCACTGCCCGTGAGGCACTGACCACATGTATGTGTCTCTTCCACCATGTAGCAAAATACCCTGAGGTAGTTGGTGCTATAGAGTGCATGCACATCCACATCAAAGCACCACCCGGTGAATGCGGCAGGGTCTACATAAACCGCAAGGGCTCCACCTCCATCAACTGCCAGGTCATGTACGATGCCCAGGGTATTATCATGAATATGTGCGCTGGCAGTCCTGGAAGCTATCTCCCACATTTGGCATTGCTCACAGCTGTATCAGGCGTTTGCCAGGGGGGATATCCCATATGGCCATCTAGTGGGGGATGTTGGCTATGCACTGGAGGCATGGTTGATGACACCCCTCAGAAATGCACACACACACCCAAACAAGAACACCATAATGAGGCACACGCAGAAACCAGGATCATTGCAGAGCATGTGTTTGGGATGCTCAAGTCACGGTTCTGCTGCCTTGACATATCCGGTGGAGCCTTGCAGTACTCTCCAGCTACATGTACACAAATGTTCATAGTATGCGCCATGCTACACAATATGATCCTGTGGAAACAGCTGCAGCAGGAACAGCACAGGGCAGGGCCACACAGACCCCTACCACTGCCAAGGCCAGCACAGACACAGAGGGACTCGGAGGAGGAACATCCTGAGCCTTCCCCTGTAGGCAGAAGGAGGCATTCCCAGTATGCCCAGGCCTTGGCAAAGAGGCAATGCATAGCACACGCACTGCCACTGTAGAGACCCAGGGACTGATACTGCTCTCGGACTCGCACATACAGTAAAAGGGATGCCAAACATGCCATACAATCAATGTGTACAGCTGAGCTTTACCATGTGCAGGGAGTGTACTATGTACATCCAACATAGTCAGCCCTCCAGCACTGTCCTCAGTACTGACCCAGTAACAAGGTAAGTCACTCTTCCTATCAATTAGTGAATGTAGTAGTATGTTCTCATACTTGTATGTATGATATGCATGCAAGCATGCAAGGGAATTGGTTGGCTGAATGGGATAGTAGCAGACAGCTATATGGGACAGCAGGAAATTCATAACAAATACTGCTGTCAACATACTAGGCAGCACTACACAAGGTGACAACCCCCACTGCAGTACATGTGATGGCTCAAAGAACTGTGGGTGTCAATAGGTCACACACATGGATGTCACTGAGGTTCACATATCCACCACCAGGCTCACCCAGCAGGACAGGGGTAGATGACCATGAAGAAAGGATGGGCTAAGGCCCCCAAATGATGGCAATGGTGAATAGCCCCCCTCCAGACCTACACAGACATACTGCAACAGGTCTGGCAGTTGCATTCTAGTTCTGAAGGGTAAGAAGTCTGAAACTGAAATATATGCCATTAAGATCTAACATGTGTACTCTACTGACATGCCACCTTTCTGCATGATAGGTCACAATACAATATAAATAGAAGCCAACAAAGTAACCAAAATACCAGTGCAGTCATTTCAAATGTTAAAGTCTGCAGGTGTGCACCCCCCCCCCACAATATCATGTAGAACTGCAGTAACAGATGGCCTGCAGCACTCTTAAATGGCCTACAGTCCTCTGACAAAGGCCCATGTCTCACCCAAAGTGCCAATGTACTGAATGTCAGGGGATCCCAACAAACAACCTAACACAGTAAACAGAAAACAAATGCAAGGCCATGTTGACAAATGCCATTAGCATGCCTCCCCATGTCCTACTGCAAGGACTGTGGATCAGGCCATAAATACTACTGGAATAAAGGCCCAACTATAGGGATACCTCTGAGATATTGCTTACATAATGTTAGGTGGAGGAGAGAACAACAGAAGGGGGTGTAAAAGCATGGGTATATTGGAGTGTGTGAAGTCTGAAACACTAATGTCCATCCATACTACTCCCGACTGCAAACCCATGAATGAATAGCTACAAAACCACTTGCAAACCACAATGTGAAGGTAAACTGACCAGATATATGAGTCCTACCTCTAGATAATCTGGGTGTATCTGTACAGCAGAGTGGTGGCCCCAGCAGGATATGGCCATTCCGTGAAGTTGAAAAAAGCACATGGAGGGAAGCCCCAGCCAGCATACTAACAAGATGCTGGACCATTTACACAGAACCAGCAGTCTATTGTCTGTAGCTACCCCTCCACAATGGCAGGAGTGTGCCAGAATGTGTAGTCTATATGCCTCAGAATATTGGACTCAGCTTCATTCATCTTGTATTTCCCAGTAAATAACTGTGAGGAAAGAATGATAACTGTCAGTAGTTGATGACATGACACATCACAGTGTAAAACAGTACATATGTCAGAATATCTATGTTACAACCAAACATGTCACACAAGCAGCACAGACAGCAATAGTTGCAGTATCCCCTGTATGTTAAGCTCATTGTGCCTCCATATTGGCAATCTATCTACAGATATCCTGCAGAAACATTTGGACAGTATTCCAGTATATAAACTATGTGGCATGTGCGATAACTGTGTAATGCTATAGTGTAGCAAGCTAGGTAGGAATTCTAATCCTCATCCTGGCAACTGTGTAAATGTGAGTGTTTGTGTGAGAGAGTATGTGTATCCTTGTAGAGACCTGATTTTGTGGTCATTCACACTTACAACACTACTGTTACCTCTCCTTTAGCACTGCTGCTGATGTCATTCACCTTCAAAGATACCTTTGCAGAGCTCTCCAACATGTAAGCTCCATGCTGTGTGCAATAAATGCAGAACAATGTAGTAGCAGCAGTTGCATAGATATGGGTTTGAATCTCATCCCTGGCAAGTGTTTGTGCGTGTGTATGCTCGTACCTCAAAGATTTTGGCCCCATTTACACCCAGTACACATTTCTCTGCTTGACTTTAGCTGTCCTGAAGATATCATCCATCTTAGAAGTACCTGTTGGCAACCCTAACTCATGTCAAGTCAGTGGTGCATGTGGTAAATGTGTAACCATATTGGTCCAAAAAGATAGTTAGATAGAGGTTTGAACCTCACCCCTGTAAAATGTAAATGTGTGTGTAAGGTCAAATATTTTTTTGGAATCTCTCACCCACGACATCACCCAATGCCAGTATTTATAAGGGCTGGTGATGTTCCTCACCTTAGAAGTACCTTGAGACAACATCCATCCTATAAGCTCCATGCCTTGTGTGATAAATGCGGTACACTGTAGTAGCAATGCATAGCTAGATAGGGGACCAAAACTCAGTACTGGCAAGTGTGAGTGTTTGTGTGTGCGTCATTAGTATCCTGTGTGGGGGTTGGTGTGATTCTGTAATATCCACTGGGGGGGTGGGTTTTGCTAAATTATTATGTTGAGGACCTAGTATATGTCACAATGTCCACATTACAAGGCCAACAGTTGTCAAACACTGTAGAGATTGGTGTAGACAATCCACAGCCCTAAATGTCTAGTACCATGTGCAATAACTATGTGACAGCATGGATTAGTGAACAATATAGGCAACCCTTCTATTACTCAGAGACCACCATCCACCCACGTATCATGCACAAACACACTTGACTAGGCAGCAACCACTATATCGGTAGTTCCCCTACATATTGCCTCATAGATAGTACCCAAGGTGTGATTGCAGTGGACTACATGCCTGTTGACCACAACAGTGCCACTGACATCAGAAAGTACTTTGATGTGTTACATATCCTTACTGAGTGTGTGTTATCCATCAAGTAAAAGGACATGGTACCCTATTCCATCCCCTCAGTAGCCCAATCAATGTGTACAATGGCCCTTTTGCCATGTTCCCCACTGGACACCTGCAACAACTGTAGAGTCTGCAAACGTACCCCACAAAGGGAATACCATGCCATATGTACATGCCCTGTATGGACATATGCCACTAACTCCACTGAATGCCTGTATCATACTGTCAATGTAGGTGCAATCACTACCTCAGCTACATAGCCAGGTCTCACCAAATGAGGTCAGGAATGCTACATCAGAAGATACCAATCTGTCTACACAACATGTCCCAGAGAACTTAAGCACACTTCCACACGTCAAAGAACATGCATGTGGGACATGTGCACAACCCAGACACTGTCCATGTTATGGAATATCGATCACATACATGGGAAGCAGTGCACATCACTGGCCACCCA
Source organism: Protopterus annectens (assembly GCF_019279795.1). Taxonomy (NCBI): domain Eukaryota; kingdom Metazoa; phylum Chordata; order Ceratodontiformes; family Protopteridae; genus Protopterus; species Protopterus annectens. Next base: position 1,091,178,913 of record NC_056739.1, on the reverse strand, counting down.
AAAGAGAAATCTGGATGAGTGGATGGGGAATACAATACCCACCCCTGTGGACCACTTCAGTGACTATACTCCTGAGCCACACTGGGGGACTATTGTCATGTGGTCTGATGCCAAGGTATTCCCTTGGGCTAGTCTTGTAGAGCCTTCAGGCCCATTTACCTACTACACACCTATGAAACAATGAACCTATGGATCTCAGTACTGGCAAATATGTGTGTGTGTATGTGTGTGTGTGTGTGTGTGTGTGTGTGTGTGTGTGTGTGTGTGTGTGTATGCGAATAGTAGTCCCAGTGTGTTTGGTTGATGAATATCCCCTGTGGCTGTGGTTATTAGAAATCGGAGGTGTGTCCAAACCAGAACATGTACCATTCTCCATTCTACAACAGATGTTGTACGTCAACATGTACCTATGTACAACTCTCAGCCCTATAATCTGTGAGGCATATGCAATCGCTGTATTACAGACCGGGGATTATCATGCACATACTGTACCCTGCCTATGACATGGTGGATGTGTCACCACACTGCCATATCCTGTGGCCTTACTGCAGGGAGACATTCTGGTGACACACATGCCTAGAACAGAAATGGGATGCAGCATGTGAGAACACATTCACTCAGCACTTCACTTTTGAGGGGAGAGAGGGGTAAAGCTGGGACTGAATGTGTTGCCAAGACTGTGGCCAATATCTGTTGTCTCAGGATAGGTATTAGCTTTGTGCAGTACCTCGCAGCACTTGTGTTTAATGCTATGTAGGTTGTTGATGTAACTATCAAAGGCTTTTTTGACTGTTGTCAGTGTCTGTTGCATCTCTGCTGCCATAGATGCCTGTCGGGGATTCCATGAGGGATCCAAAGTTGTTTTTGAGGTTAATATGGGAGTTCAACAATCATGGAACACCACCTTTCCCTGCAAGAGTGTCCTCCTTCTGATGTACACTTTAGTAATAGCAGGGGACCATCACATTGTCTCCCAGTGTTTGCAGGACAGTGTCTGGGTTCTGTTGGCTCTGACTAGCACCATTCATTCATGTACCTGTTTGTACAGTGCCTATGTGTATGATTCAACAGTCATGCAGCTACTTCCCATTGCCATGGGTGCAGTGAAGACATTCACCCCTGTTTTCATGGCTGCAAAGTCAGCTTTGGAAAGGTTTTGCCAGGTGGTTATCTTTGTGGGGGGGGTGTGGCTGGCATGTTGAGTTCCATGTTGATTACAGCCTGTGTGAATCTCACCATGCAGGGATTGACATTTGGGGATAAACAACTGTCCCATATTTAAATGGTTAACACAGGTCAAGATTGCTGCATCCTCTACCAGGGGTCAGTATGAGCTAGTCTAGGGCAATGGAAATGATGAATCCCATAAGTGTTGGGCCACTGTACTGGCACTTGGCTACATTCCCCAGGTGATGGAGGGGTAGTTGAAGACTAGTGCTATGTCAGTGTTGCATTGGACCAACAGAGATGGCAGGGTGTTGAGGAATGTGCATTGACAATCTAGGGACATAGATGTGGACCCATAGCAGGCTATGGTCTGGATTGCACTATTACCCCAAGGCAGTTGTACCGGAAGTATCTCCAATGCATTATGATGGGATACTAGTCTGGAGGTGCTCCTATCCATAATGTATATGGAGACAACACCATCTGTGGCGGTGTGGTGTGGTCCATGTTTGGAGGCTGACAGCTGTGGAATGTGTCATAGCCTGATACTGCAGGTCTGCTGTCTGCTGCTGTGAGCCACCTCTCCATTACAGCAGACATGTTTCCTCTACGCCAGTGACTGCTATGAGTGACTGCATCCTGACAGTTAGATGTCCACTGTTGAGCAGCATGACTCTCAGATTGCATGCATGTGTAGCTGTTATGGTGATAATAACATTAGGAGCACTGCCTAATAAGGCACCATAGGGGTGGAAAGACACTTAGCCAGTACCTGGCAACCCAGTGGTGACAGATGTAGGACATCTGTGGCAAGTCATTGGGTTCTGTCAATCATGCCATCCCAAGCAGAGAGGTCCTGGATCTCCTGAGAATGACACAGAACATGTAAGCCAATGTTGCAGTCAACCATCTGTTGATAATACCGCAGCATCATTCTAGGTGACAGCGGTACACTGCCTAGGGCTACTGTCACATCTGCCTGGTCCGCATAATCAGAAAGTTCAACCATGTCTCCTGTCATGTAGTCTAGGGAGGTGTGTCCTAAGCCATTCACACCCACATGAATACAGAGTGATACTCGTAATTGTTGTGGAGTGACATGACTGGCTGTGTCATGTGTTAGATGCTGGCATGTGATTGATATTTGGCCGTTACCTGCTCCATATTCAACTTAGTGAGTGGGATGTGTGTGCCTCAGTAGTGAGTTACCCATGATCACTGTATTGTGCAAGGTGGTTAGCCTTAGGGGCTTAGGTTGGGGGCACACTGTGTAGGTTAAATATGTGTCTCTTGGCATGTGCCATGTCGCAGTGTCTGAGTGGGTGTCTGCCTTGCTGGTCTGTGCTGTTGGGTAGATGTCCATTGAGTGCCTCTGGGAAGGTGGGTGTGTGACTTTTCACTGTATGTCATGGCTGTTAAAGTGGGTGTCATGGTGAGCTACATGTTTCACATGGTGTGGTGCAGGTGTCGATCTTATCCTCTTGACCTGCTAGTCCAGTCTTTGCTGGAGAGTGCATATGTCCACATTGTCCACATTGGGTGATATATGGGTATCCCTCACAGGTCTGAGTATTTGGAGTTTGGAGGGAAGAGTTGCCTGTGTACATGTGGCAGTTGCAACTGTGCCCCAGAATGGACAAGTGCACCAGGTTAATGGGTGAAAGCACAGATGACCACCCTTCAAACATGCCAGGAGGGGTGGACATAACTAGTAAGTACTGGGGAGACATCTGTGATGAACGAGTACTGCTGAAGGCTCACAGGTTTGCCACACTTCTTGATACAATAACCTGGTGAAGTGCCAAGCCATAATGCTAGATGAAGTGCAAGACAGAAAGAACTAGCATGATGTACGGGTGGAACAGAGGGCAGATGGTCTGCCACCTGTAATACTTTACGACAGCTGTGCAGTTATCAGCAGCTTTGTCCATGTGAAAGTTCAGTAAGCTCTTTAGCACATGCGGTAACTGTGTAACACTATAATAAACATATCTAGATAGGCAGGAGTTATAATCCCAATACTGGCAAGTGTGTGTGTGTGTGTGTGTGTGTGTGTGTGTGTGTGTGTGTGTGTGTGTGTGTGTGTGTGTGTGTGTGTGTGTGTGTGTGTGTGTATGTATGTGGGTGTGAATCATGTACTGTCTGTCTCATACCAGTTTTGACCTGTGTACTACCCTTTACACTTTTTACACTTCCCTTCACTCCAATTTAGTAGACATGTTGATGTCATCCACCTCAGAAGTACATTTGGTGTATCCATATTCATCAAGGATACCCACACCTCCAGGTTAGTGGCACAGCACGATGCTTCAGAGGATATCCACGTACAACCAATAATGGGCAAAACTGCAATTCAAGTTGCAGCTTGCTACAGATCACCCACCATGTCCCAGGACTCCCATTCCGCATTCCTGGAAACATTGGTCCTACCAAACACCCTAATATTGGGTGATTTCAATTATCCAAACATGAACTGGGAGAACTACTCAAGTACTAACTCCCTTGCCTAACATTTCCTAGAATTTATAAACTCAAATGCTCTGGTTCAACTGGTCAACACTCCCACCAGAGGTGACAACGTATTGGACCTGGTCATCACCAACATAGGCAACCGGTGTTCCACACCGGAGGTCAACCCCTCGCTGGTTAGATCTGACCATAAACAAATCACTTTGGATATCCACATTCCGCCCCCACCCCCGGACAAGAAAACCACAGTGAAAAACTTTTCAAAAGCAAACTTCACGTTACTTAAGACCGAGGTGGAAAGTTTCAAAGCCCCCATGCTGAAGGATAATGCTGTCCAAGCTGCAAAATCCTTTACTAATGCATTCTACGGGCACCTACAAGAATGCATGGATCATGCCATCCCAAGCAAAACCAAGACTCACTCCTCCAAGAAAAGGAAACGAGTCTGGTGAACACCTGCCATAAACAAGCTATACAATAGAAGGAGGAAACTAATACAGAAAAGAGTAAAATCCCAAGAAGGGAAGACATCCCTGATCAGTATCAGCACGAAACTACGATCCCTCATAAAATCATCCAAGGCGAGCTTTGAAAGAAAAATTGCCAAGGACTCCAAAGATAACCACAAGGCATTCTTTAGTTATGTCAAGAATCTAAGTGGCAATGTTCAGATCTGCTCGGAGTTAGTGCAGAATGCCACAAAATATACTGAACTGACCGATATTGCCAACATCCTGGCAGACAGGTTCAGGGCAAACTTCACCCCCCTCTCACCCCCAAGAGGGCCCATAACCATAAAAGAAGAATGTAGAGTCCCTGAAATCACAGACACTCATGTTAAAACAGCCCTTTCCAAAGCCAAAAACACAGCATCAATGGGACCGGATGGTGTCCCAGGCTGTGTCTTACACAAGCTCAAAGACGAACTAACCCCTCACCTAAACACACTGTTCAAACTCAGCCTCTTCACAGGCTACGTACCCATAGAGTGGTGCACAGTAGCGGTTATTCTGCTCCACAAAGATGGAGCCACAACAGACCCTGGGAACTATCACCCTATAAGCCTGACTAGCTTGGTCTGCAAGGCTATGGAGCGCATCATCATGGAACTCATTAATAGAGACATTGGGAACCTCCAAAACTGCACCCTACCCAGTTCGGCTTTGTTAAGGGCAGATCATGCCTCCTAAACATGGTGGACTTCTTTGAGACAGTTACCAAGGCTATAGATGAGGGAAAGGTGGTACACACAACCTACCTAGACCTCGCAAAGGCCTTCGACACCATTCCCCATTCTGGTATTATAGACAAGCTCACCAGCCTGAACATAAACCCCTATGTTACAAGATGGGTTGCCAACTGGCTCACGGACATAACCCACATGGTGAGAGTTGCAGGAGCTAGGTCCGACTCTAAATTGGTTACAAGTGGAGTTCCCCCAGGAAACACAAATAGAAAGTCCAACTAATAAATAAATACGTCCTGGGGAAGCAAAGTGAAACTGTTACAAAACCAATGCCACTGAAAGGAAAATAACGTCTGCTGACAAGAAAATAGCGTATACTGTTTTATTAGCCGTTTTCGTAAAAAACTTCATCAGAATAGTTACAACAATTCACCTGACATCTTAAATATCCAGTACTAATCATGTGACCAATTGATTAATTAAAACAAGATAATACAATTTTAAAAAAACAGTTCACTTTAAAAACTCATGAATAATCAAAATCATTCTTAGTAACCTAATGAAAATGGGATAAAATAGAATAGCCTGCTTTGTTTACATTCAACCTACGTTGATTCAAATAGCATTTAATATTAATGGTCTCATTGAGTCCAGGGGGGCTATCTGACTTTAATTTAATTTGCCAGTAGGTCTCTCTTTGTAGGAGGAAGTTCTTAAAATCCCCTTCCCTCAAATCTTTCCGTCCCACCTCTAATATGGAAAATAAAAATTTCAGTGGCATTGGTTTTGTAACAGTTTCACTTTGCTTCCCCAGGACGTATTTATTTAGGAGTTCCCCCAGGGCTCAGTCCTAGGACCCCTCCTGTTTGGCACATACTTCTCAGAGGTACAGGCAAGCACAAGAGGACTATGGCTGACCAAGTTCACTGACGACTGCAAACTAGGGGCTATAATTGACTCTCTGGCTGACACAGACATCCTCCAAAAGGGTCTCACTGAGATGAATACCTGGTGTCAAAATCATGGCCTCAAGCTAAATGCCAAAAAGTGCATAGTCATCCCTTTTAGAAAAAACAAAGTACCCACAAACTACCACATAGGTGGTAGTCCCCTAAATACGGAAGACGTAATAAGGGCTCTGGGGACCCAAGTAGATAATAATCTCACCTTTGATAATCACATTGCCAAAGTGGTTAGAAAATCCTTCTATATGGCCCACCTAATCACAAAAGGGTTCGCATCCAGATCAAAAGAGGTCATTGTGCCCCTCTACTTATCACTCATCAGACCCATCATAGAGTACAACACCCTATTTGGGATGTACCTTACAATACACCTGCAACAGCAGGAAAGACCACAGAAGTACCTCACCAAGAGGATCACTGGCCTCAAACAGATGCCCTATTCAGCTCGACTGAAGAAATTACAGCTGTACTCGGTTGCATTCCGCCTACTCAGAGGTGATCTCTGCCTGACATACAAGGCCATGTCCATCCCAGAATTTAATGACGTGCTCCATCTAAAGTAAACCTTATCCCCACGAGCCACACGCTCTAGGCATCTAAACCTCACCAGAACAGTAAATAGGACATGCTGGAGGGATAGATTCTTGTCCCAGAGACTTCCCATGCTTTGGAATAAGTTCCCAATCTACATTAGGCAGAGCTCCTTGCTAACACTCTTCAAAAGAAATCTTGATGAGTGGATGGGAAACAGAAAGTTTACCTCGGGGATCACTTCAGTGGCTCTGCTGGACAGAGGCACAGGGAACTAATCTAAGGGGGTGGCAAAAGCCAACACATTCTGGCTAGGCTGATAAATGCCGTCAGGCAGATAGCCTAGTACCTACCTATGAACCTATGAACCTATGAACCTATGTATACTAGTAATGTGTCACGCATGACCTTACCTTAGGCTGTTTGTCCAGCACAAGTTGCTGGCCTCTGTCCAGACGGCTTGGCATTGACAAGTTGTGAGGTATGCTACAGGAATGTTGAGTTCATGCTAGATAGGCCCCAGTGATGACCACTGTGATGCAATACAGTTAACCCCAGCACAACTGGACATGCACAACAAACAATATAGCTATTACATAAAGCAATATAGCTATTACTGATGGTTGTGTGCATGGTAAATTGCATGCACTTCACATGCCTGGGGTATTGCCAGGCAAAAACAGAACAATGTCACTGCTGTCCCATATGCAGACCACAGGGTCCTAGGTAGTTGTGAGAGGGAGTTATTGTCAGCAGACGCACAGGATGGATGCAGCATGTCTGCACATCTGCAGTACTAACTGCAATAATACAGAATGTCCTGTCCTCACCATAGATGAGCACCTCTGTGCATTAGAAAACCCCATCCACAACTGCAATCAGACCTGACACATGCATGTAGATACAATACAGATACATGTATGCCTGATACATTAGTGTACTAATCCCCACTGGGCCCTTACCTGCACGCTCCTCATCCAGTGTATATGTGCAGCCCACCTCCACAATGCTTCCCTCAGTGTCATGGCTTGTGCGTTCAGCGTGTGGCCCAAGTGTAGTGGGGAGCTCCTTGGTAGATGTCAGTGAGGGCTAGATGGCTGGGCCCCCACCTGTGGCTAGCCAGTCCTGTGCTACAGCAGCAGCCCATTGATGGACATGGCATTTGAGGTCAGTGGCCCAATGCTACACATGCTCATAAGTTCTGCTGTGCAGGCTGGCATCATTTACCCTGTGGACCACACTGTTCCACAGGGCAGTCCTTTCCCACACATCTTCCGCTCACTGTCCAAATGACAGGGCATAATGTCCAATCACATATTGGGTGATGATGTCTGTTTCCCCAACAGAGATTGCTGTTAGTCAAGCACTCTGCATGCTTCCTGGAATACATAAACAGGAAAAAGGTCACAGGACCTCATACGGTTGACAAAATGCACATCAACAGTGGATATTACTTGCAAATAATCCACACTACACCGAAAGCCTCCAAGCTATCATAGCTATAGCAAGTTGTATTACACACCAGTCCCTGAGCTATCTTATTCCCCCCAATGTTGGACATTTGATTGAATAATCCACTAACCTCTATTCATTTCTGTGTAGAGGGTTCACAGTGGGCATCTTCCATGTGGATGGTGTGTGGATGGTGGCAGGTCTGTGTTTGACTGAGCTGTGTGATTGAGCTCTGAGCACATGCCTGAGGCCATGTAGGAGGCAGGCACTGATGTTATTATGCCCCATGGAGATATGCTGTTGTTGCCATCAGTAGCCAATATGTATCTGCTCACCATTGCTGAGGGGAGGAATGTGGTTGATGTGCATATCTCCCTGTACAACTGGGGTGGACAGGGTGGCAATGGTCCCACCTAACCTGTGTGATGCAGGTTCCCTATATCCATGGCAAGTGTGTATGAGGTGTTCTTTACTCCCAGTACAGGGTGAATTGTGTTGTTTCATCTGAGACATACAACATATGTGGAGACATGGTTGCAGTTATCCTTGGTGGTGTGGATATGTTCGATTCATAGTCATAGTCAGCCTTACAGGAATTCACCTGTTAACTTACATGCTTGCTCAGATATAGGTGGACCTCTTCAGAGTTGTTGCCTACACCTATGTGTCCCTGTACAACCAATGTAGCAACCTATTATGTGGTTTGTGTATTGCTGCTGTCCACCAAAGGGGATTACTCTACCTTGGTGGAGGCTGGATATACAGGACAGGTACTGCTGTGTCCATATAGCTACAGTGGATATGAAGGGTACACACCCCTAATACACTGTCTGGTATTTGTGCAATTGGAACATGACACCACAATAACTTATTTCATAACAATTCCCACCTGTAGTCTGACCTATAGCCTGTACAATTCAATTGAAAACATAACAATCAGGTCTGTGAAAATATATGGAATTAATACTCAGTACAGTAAGCCAGTTGAATGAGTGTGCACACCCTTAAACTGATGCATTGTGTATGCACCTCTTGAGATGGTTACAGCATTCATCCGTCTTGGTCTGGACTCTAACATCATGGCACATCTTCACTTGGCAATAGCTGGTCACCTTCATAGAAACACCTTTGATTGTATTTCAGTGGAATTGTACAGGTTAGGGGTCACATAAAGATGAGAAACATTATGAAATGATCTTCTGTGGTCTGATTGTCATACAGCACACATACCTGGCATTCTAACAGGGGTGTGTACACTTGTGATATTCACTATATATAGCTGTGGATATAGCTGGTAGTGGTAGGCATGGACAGAAGGTCATAACACAGGTGGACACTTCTCTGATTAATAGCTGAATATCATGCCTACTCTAATACCCATATCAGTGTCAGGGCACTGCAACAACCAGTAGCTGTACACATTTCTGTCTGTTGTATGCACTGACACTGATATTACACACATGTGCAACATGCACAATCTATGTACCTGAATGCCTGAAACCCATGTGATTTAGTATTGTGCCTTCCAGTTGAACGTAAGCATACGTACATCTGCTCAGGGGATACCTGGTGTACATTTCTGTTGTATGTTAGTATGGCACACTGTAGTTACAGTCTTGCTGCTCAATCATACATCTCAACCTGTTACAGCAGTACATCTGGACAATGGCACACATAAATGGGTGTCAAAGGGGACATCATTATTGATACTGTGTTAATATAGCTGGACCATACATTAGTATGTTGATTGCACAGTAGGGTTTGACATTACTGTGATAACCTGGAAGATGTCCAACAGTCATAAGTAGGCTATTATGTTACAATGTCATTGCTCACAGACCTGCCAATGGTTTGGCTGACATAACACAGGTATATGTGTATGTGACTAAAGATATCAGTCACAAATGTGCTTACTGTCCAGCAGAACACTGTACAGTTGAATGTTATTAATTCAATATATCACATGCAGTTCAACACATGTCTTCAACAGTACTTTAATACGCACATGTCCTCTATAGGTCTCTTAGCTTTACAAGGCAAACATGTCATACTCATAATCACAGGTAACATGCATATGGAAAACATCCCATTAACTGGCCTAGCAGTGGCACAGTCACAACTGTTTGACAGACACCCCTGTGGTTGTCATATATGAGCTGTCCTTTCTCAGGGTGAGTCAGGCTCCTGAGCGGTGATCCCACCTCACAACCTCTAAGAGCATCACATCTGGACAATGCCTAAAATGATGGGGGGATAAACGGGGACAGACTTGAAATATTCCTGTTACAAACATAGGATGTTCGTAGAATGATACATTTAGCATTATGGTGAATATTCTTAAGGATGTGGAGTCTTAAACTCAAGTGTTTGTCATTACCTGATGAATTCAATCCTCAGCTATTTGCTAGAAAAGTACAGATCTCAGGAGGAACAGACAAAAATACATAATGGTAAAATGTGGGTATACTGTGAAGATCTGTACAGTTGAGAGGTATGTCTGTGATATCTCCCACTGCAGAGTGGGCCAGATGCTATGGCCGTAGCAGCTGTTTAGCAGGACATTAGTACAGCATGTCTTGTTGGGAACATATATTCCTCTAAATCATATTTCCCATTATTACAGACCGGGTACTACATTCAATTACTTGCTTACATGTTACACTTACCTTTTTCTTTCTTCTCTTTTCCACTTTGTCTCATTTGTTATTTCTCCTT